>NC_081574.1:5160895-5241594 GCF_022355385.1 Mustela nigripes | reverse complement strand
CGACTCATGTGGTTCCAGCCACGCTGGCTTCCTTGCTGTTCTGAACACCCCGCGCTCTCCTCTCAGGACCTCTTCACCCCGTCTGTGTGGTCCCCGGGCTCACATGGCGCTCCTGTGCTTCCCTCCTCATGCAGATCTCTGGTCAAATGTTCACTTTCGAGCAAGGCCTTCCTTGACCACCGATCTAGAGAAGCAAGCCCTTCCTCATTGCCGCCCTCCCTACGGCGCTCCTCCCAACGGGCACCACACCTCTCCCTTTGCTGTTCCTTCCTCGGCTCAGAAGCATAGGGGCTGCTTGAAGGCATTGTGTTTGAAATGCTTTGCTCACTGTTCTCTCTCAGCTTAGAACAGTGCCCAACATGTCATAGGAGCGCCAAACTATGTGTTGAACAAATGTAAGAATGTAGCAATGGTTTTCAGGTTGTTTTTGCTGGTTTTCTCCCACCATGGTTTGGATATTGACTGGGTTTTAAGGTTTGTGTCTTTGAATAGCTGAGCGTTTCTCTCTTTTGTGTTTCCACTTCTGAGGTCAAGAAGCAGGTGTTGGGGCCTATAGTACTCAGGGATCCCATGAAGACAGGGAAGGGGCTCATTACCTGCCTCGTACATGGGCATGCTTGCGGAGACGCCCTGGTTAAAAGAGAACCAGCAGACTGCTGAAAACATCAGGCAGGTGAACCGTATGGCTCAGCACAACCTGTTCCTCCAGAGCTTGGTGAAAAGGAATTACTTCTCAAGGTGAGAAAGCTGGTTTAGTCACTAAGTCCTGTCAGTCCGCGGCTGGTGTGGATTCAGTCCGGGGCTGAGGGACAGGCTGGAAGACAGGGACAGATAAATCAAAGATCTTCAGTCCTAAAGGAACTTCAAATCCAAGCAGTTGCTTGACCAGATTAGCAGTGGGTGATACAAATGGAGGAAAAGAAGGAAAAGTAGGATTCTGGTACCAGCACCCTTACAATTTTACTTCTTCTCTATCTGCATGAAGCTCACTCCTGTGTGCCCAGACTGGGCTCCCTTAGCCTGGACAGTAGCCTGCTTAACTGTCAAGACCAAGTTCAGTGTCTGCATCGGAGAAGTATTTCCCAGTTCTTTTTTTTTTTTTTTAATTTTATTTATTTATGTACTTAACAAAGATCACAAGTAGGCAGAGAGGCAGAGAAAGCGAGAGATAGAGAGAGAGAGGGAAGCAGGCTCACCGCCGAGCAGAGAGCCCAATGCGGGGCTCGATCCCAGGACCCTGAGATCATGACCTGAGCCGAAGGCAGAGGCTCAACCCACTGAGCCGCCCAGGCGCCCCGTATTCCCCAGTTCTTGTAGAGGATCTTTACTCCCTCCTCCATTCCCTCAACACACTTTGTGATGGTCTTTGTTATTATCATTGATCACTGTGTATGTGCAGGTGTGTGTATAGGTGTAAGCATGCATATCTGTGCATGTGTGTACATGCATGTGTGTGTGTGTGTGCGCACTCTTAACTCCTCCCAGGCACAGACTGTGTCTTCCTTCTCTTTTGAACTCTGTTGCAACTCTTCTCCCTCAGCTAGCTCCTACACCCAGGGATCTAGTTCTAGGGTGGGATCCGGCCATCAGGAGGTGTTTACACTCTCCAGGTGGCTGAGAAAAAGTTCTAGAAATAAGAAGGTTGATGTCACCGTCCCCAGTTCGAAAGTCATGGTTGCTGACTAGTTTGAAGGTCGAGTCAGTTCACAGAAGAGGAGCCTAATGGTGCAACAGAGAGTCAGATCCTTATAAGAACTCTGAAACACTTATCTGTTAAATGTTCCTGGTCCCTCACAGAGAGGCTCAAAGTCATTGCCAGAGGAACTCTGAAGTTCCTCAGATTTCACTTGGGAAACTTATCCAGCAGCATGGGTACTTAGCGGTGACAATTACGCAACGTCACAGTGGGACACAGTGGTCGTGGCACAATCAGGAGGCTGCAGCACTACTGGAGACCAGACCCAAAGAGCATGGAGTCCATTGTGCATATCAGCCACAGTAGGAATGCTGACATTCTTTGGGTAAATTCCAGCAATAAGATGAAAACACTGACCATTCTGTGGACAGAAATACTGGGTTCTCTTGGAAGATCAGGTTGAATTCCCCAGGGTGAGCGAGACAAGAACTCTACTGGGAGACAACGCATAACATAAGAGAGCATCTGTGAAAACATGTAAAGTGCCCCAAGGACCTCCTCTTGAAAATGATCCTATAACCCAGAAGAGTGCTGGACGCTTAGCAACCATGGACAGAGACAAGAATCCAAGAAACGCAGTTTAAAATTGTTACTATCATTCTTCCTTCATGACACCGGGGGAACCTAGGTGGCAAAATAAAGACAAAAGTTATTTCTCTTCTCTGTTAGGTGAACCTGAAGCGATCTATTTTTCACTCTGTGGACTCTTAATTGTGTTCCTTTGCTTAAATAGATCCTGCATTTGCAAAGAAAATATTGTACTCTGGGCAGAACGAAGCTTGTGCACTCTCACTTTGTTTTCCCTTCTTCAAATACCACTGTGGTAATGTGATTTCATATTTAAATAGTGCTTTAAAGTGGTTTGTACGGCTTTTGTAAACATTTTTCAGCTCGTGTTTGCCCCAAAGCCTCCTATGAGCAGGCTGTTCACATGCCACAAAAAAGCCTGAAGCTCAAAGACAATAAGTGAACTGCCCGAGATCATACATCTAACGAGGGTGGGCTTGAGACCATCTGAGGTCTCCCATTAGTAAGCTGGTGGTCTTCCCTCAACGTGACTTGACTCTGCACAGAGAGGTGAATGGGAAATAACATCACTCAAGTAGCTCTGAGGGGTAATGGTGGTGAGGATGGTGGAAGTCGACTCTGTTGTTAAATATGTTTTATGTTTTGTAGCTGAGGTAAAGGTTCCCCACAGGGCAGCAAAGCAATGGTAATCTTCGAAAGCCACCGAGTCTCAGAGACAGGAATCCCAGAGAATCAAGAGGAGCGATTCAGTCTCGAACAAGGGACTAGTGTTGCGCATTGATTACAAGACAAGAGCACTGTAGACCGGAATACTGTGTCCAAGTAGCTAGGGACAGAGGTATTTGCTGGAGACAGCGTAAGCTTTGCTCCTTGGAGTTCTGCTTCATTTTTCCTGACGAAGTAACACCTTGTTAAGGATGGTATGATAAAATGCTCATAAATTGTAGAAGGAATAGTGAAGGGAGATAGAAGGTTCTGTGAGAGAATATGACAAGGAAACCAAATTCGAGTGGGGGCAGAAAGACACCGCTCATCAAGGATGTGGCAGTGGATCGAAACCCTGAAAATGTATGGCCTAAATCTTGAATTGTCTGGAACCTGTGTTGAGGTTAATATACACTTGCCCTGAATGTGTAATTTAGTACATATTTTCTAACACAGGAATTAAGCTTTCTGTTAAAGTTTTCCATTAGGTATTGGATAATATATGTAATTAATCATAATATGCAAGTGTGTGCACATACATCTGGATACACATACTGAGAGCCAAATTATAGGAAAATACGAGTATTAGTAGAATTACTTACCATGATGAAAACTTAGTGTCATAAACTTTACAAATGAAGTAATATTTCCCATAGTTTTATTTTTTTTTTTTCCTTGTAAAGTTAGTCTCATAGCCTGAATTCGGATGCTTTCCTTTCTCTCTCTCTCTCTCTTTGGGAATAGTTTGAGAAGAATTGTACAAACTCTTCTTTAAATGTTTAGCAGAATTCTCCTGTGAAGCCATCTAGTCCTGCAGTCTTGTTTATTGGGAGTTTTGGGGTTACTGATTTCATTTCATTGCTAGTAACTGGTTTGTTCAAATTCTTTCTTTCTTTCTGGTCCAGTTTTGGAGGATTATAGGTTTCTAGGAATTTATCAATTTCTTCTAGGTTATCCCATTTGTTGGCATGTAGTTATTCATAGTATTGTCTTATAATCCTTTCTATTTCTATAGTGTTGATTGTTTTTTCTCCATTTCTGATCTTATTTATTTATTTATTTTTAAAGATTTTATTTATTTATTTGTTAGAGAGAGAGAGAGGGAGAGAGAGAGCACAGGCAGACAGAATGGCAGGCAGAGGCAGAGAGAGAAGCAGGCTCCCCGCCAAGCAAGGAGCCCGATGTGGGACTCGATCCCAGGATACTAGGATCATGACCTGAGTGGAAGGCAGCTGCTTACCCAACTGAGCCACCCAGGTGCCCCTGTTTCTGATCTTATTTATTTGAGTCGTTTCTCTTTTTTCCCCACAAAGGGTGGGGAGGGTTTTTCAATTTTGTGTATGTTTTCAAAGAACAACTTCCTGGTTTCATTGGTCTGTACTATTGGGTTTGTTGTTTACATCTCTGTTCAAATCTGCTCTAATCTGTTTTAATTTCTTCCTCCTACTGGCTTTGGGCTTTGTTATTCTTTTTCTAGCTCCTTTCTGCCTGAAGTTAGGTTGTTTGAGATTTTCCGTGCTTCTCGGGGTAGACCTGTATCCTTACAATCTTCCTCTTAGAACAGCTTTTGCTGCATCCCCCAAATTTTGGACTGTGTTGTTCTCACTTCCATTTGACAGTATTTTTTTATTTCCGGGTTGACTCCTTCTTTGTTTGGTACTGTGTTAGTTAGCCCCCGTGTATCCACGTTCTTTCCAGATTTTTTTTTCTTTCTTGTGTTTGGTTTCTAGTTTTATTCCATTGTGGTCAGAAAACATGCATGATGTGATTTTTGAATTGAGACTTGTTTTGTAGCCAAACATGTGATCTATTCTGGATAATGTTTCATATACACTTGACAGACTGTATTTCAGTATTTTACAATAGAATGTTCTGAATATATCTCTTAGGGCAATCTGGTCGAATGCACCGTTTAAAACCACCACTACCAGTCCAAAAAATAAAGTATTCCTAAATATTTTTGAATACTTTTGGCAGTTCAAGAAAAGAATCAGTGCCTTCTAAAACTATACAAGTGTATTTATAAGTTTTCTTTTTAGTTTATTTGATTTTACAAGTTACTTCGTATCTCTTCTGTATCTCATAGATTCTGGCATCTTTAGAAAAGTGTGTACATAAGTGACCAAGTGATGTGAGACAGACTAGTTCAGTTCAAACAGCCATCACGGCTGATATTTAACATGAGCAAGTTTGTCTCAAGCACTAATGTTATCAATTTAATTTTTTTCAAAAGTTAATGCAAAAATTTTTCAAAAATTAATTTTTCAAAAAAAGAAATGCATAATTAACATAGGGTGTTATATTAGTTTCAGATGTACAATATAGTGATTCAATAACTCCATACATTACTCAGTGCTCACCATGATGAGTGTATTCTTAATCCCCTGATATACATTAATTTTTATATCATATTTCCATTGCTCAAACCCTGACACCTCCCTCTTTCCTTTATCTTTCCTATTTCTGGTCCTATTTCTCAAGATGTGGGATTTGTGATATGGTCATTAGTTCCTAGTCTCCCACTCCTGTATCTCCAGCCCCACTGCTGACTGGCTCTGTGTTTGCCCCGTGGACTCTTAAATCATTCTTAGTCACCAATCTCATGTTTTCTCTAAATGCAGACGCTGAAGCTTTTCTTATAGAAAGGGGGAAAAAATAAGTCTGCACAATGTCACTAGAGTAAATTCCTGATAGTTTCCATTAGTAATCAGCTGTCAGAAGTGCTTACCTTTAAACCAGCAGGGTTGCATGATAGGATCTTAGTACCCACTGCTAGGGTTAATTGGGTATTTCAAAGATTTTTCAGACATCCTTGTGATAAATACTTGGTCTTTCTTAGAGGCATGGCTGTGGGCTGCCTGATGACAGGAACTACATATTATTGTTCATTCTGACAGCCCCCGAGCTTCCCAGGGTGGACGCATTGAACAAATTAATGAATGAGTAAATAAATGAGCAGGGTGCGAAATTGTCAATTCCTCTCTGTTATTGCAGTCTCGTGTTCCCCTCAACGCTGGGGAATTCTAATGTGGGAGATTTAGTTCTGTATGTTTCTTCATCAATCAGGAGAACTTCTGTTCTCTTAAAGGGAAGGCAAATTGCTCTTGCTGTTGGAAGTAGTAATACAGGTGTGTGGGTGTGAGTGACGAGGCAGGAAAAGCAGACTGCGGAGGAAAAGGGGGTTTTGTCAGGAAGCATTTGGAAAGTAAGAAAGCTATGGAAAGCACATTGTTACCTTGTACTATGCTCTTGGTTTTGTAGAGGGAGTGTGTTGATTCAGGAATCAAGACTGTTCATCTTAGGATGTAACAGGGGAGCACATTAATATTTAAATGAGGCACAGAAAATATTTTATCTTTATCTTTAAAAATACTATCTTAGGGGTGCCTGGCTGGTTCAGTTGGTGGAACATGCGACTTTTGATCTCAGGGTTGTAAGTTCAAGCTCCATGTTGGGTATGGAGATTACTTAAAAATAAAATCTGTAAGGGGCGCCTGGGTGGCTCAGTGGGTTGAGGCCTCTGCCTTCGGCTCTGGTCATGACCCCGGGGTCCTGGGATCGAGCCCTGCATCGGGTTCTCTGCTTTGCGGGGAGATTGCTTTCCCCCCAACCCCCCGCCTGCCTCTCTGTCTACTTGTGATCTCTGCCAAATAATAAATAAATAAATAAAATCTTTAAAAACCATTATCTTAAAATAATACTGATAAGCTTTGGTGAAGTATAAAGAATGATCCAAAAAGTGTTCTTCTAAGCAATCGAGGTATAGGAAATTAAATTTTAGTGTTGATTTCTACCATTTTGCAGCATATAAAATGCAACTTCATTCCTACAAAAAAAAAAAAAAATGTTCAGAACCTCTGTGAATGGGGCACAGTGTATATAGTTCAATGACCAAAAGAAACAGTATCTTAGTCCTGTTTGTAAGAAGGGAGAAACAAACAAAAGTATCTGGTAGATCCAGTGTTTCAGATGCCCAAGAGCATTGCAGAGAGAAGCAGGCTCAGGAGACCGGGCAGTGGGGATGTGTGGGGGAGAAGCTTTGAGGTGATGCCACGTTTGTGTGGAGTCCTGTGGATCTGAGTGAGGGACTGGCTGGTGCCTGGGGAAGAACATTCCAGACATCGGGGAGAGTGAGTACACAGGTTCTAAGAGACGTGTGAGCTTGCTGGGGCACTCAAGGAGGGCCAGCCAGAGGCTGGAAGTTAGCGTGTGTTACAAGCAAACCCAGTGCTGGGGGTGCCCCAGACCTGGCCACCTGCTGTGGAAGCTGGGGGTGCCCCCGCCCTGGCTACCCGCTGCGGGAGCCTCACTCTTCCCTCCGGGTGCCTCACTCCTCCCTACTAGACATGAGTCAGCCTGACCAATAGCAGTGAGGGTACCAGTGAATGACCTTCTGTGAAAAGGAATGAAAATAATTTTACTTAGGGAAAAATACAGAAAATAAGTTCAAGTATTTTCTTCATGCAGTAGATATTTTTGTTCACAGTATTTCAGGGCTCAATCTTCACACCTTCCACTTTCATTGTGTGTTTGGATGACTAATACAATTCAAATAGTTCTTATTAGACCCAGGCTTCGCATTATCTCCAAACTCTGCTGCGTCTCCAGCTAAACTGCTTCCCATCAAGCTTCTCCCCAGGACGTGTGGAATACATTTGGACATCAGGGTAGTTTAAAATACAGTTGTACAGTGACTTCTCTGCTATAAATAAACCATCCACAAAGAAACCAAATGAATTAAAGGTGAGAGTGAATGAATGTGTGTGTGTATGTGTGTGTGTATATGTGTGTGTTCACACACACAAGCCCTTGTGTGAATGCATTCAAAAGGGAGAGCTGAGGTGGACATTTGCATGGTTATTAAATCCACTGAGGTAAAAGTTAAATTTGGGTATTGACCCAAAACCACACGTAGATCTCTCCTAGGAAATGAGTGTTTTATAGAGTGTGTCCTGAGAATTTGATCATTTTAGGATGGAGACTGTGTTCTGTTTCTAAGCAAGGGAGGGGAAAGGTGCAGGACTGGACCTGGGGGAGGTGCTGGGTTTTCCTGTTGCCACAACCATCGGCCTTCAAAGCACTGTGGCTTTGTCCCATAGGAAAACCCAAATGGAATATTTCACTTGAGGTAGGGCAGAAAAGACTCATTATATTTCCATTTTGTTTTGTTTATTTCTTTTTATTTTTTATTTTATTATCTGAAGCATAGGTGTTATATTATATCACCCCCCAGGAATGCCCAGAGACACCTCCGGGGTTATTAGTCCCCCTGACAAAAAATAGAAAGTTATCATTAGGTAGCCAGGTAGAGTATAATTGTAGAAAAACAATGGAATTCACAGGGAATTATCTCCTAAAAGAAGGAAATAAATCAATGAGAACTTAATGTAAGTCTAAGATCTTAAAACAGTTGCTTTTCTCCCACCTTTCTTTTGTTAAATATATTCTTTTATTCTCCACTTAAGAGACAGTATGGAGAGGCGTGTCCCTTGTGTGTGTTTCTGAAAATAGTAAGTGGTAATGCTATTTAGTAAATTATGTTTTAGATACAAAGGGGAACATGAGATTTGAAAGATCCTTTTAGTTGGTCTACATAAAGTAAATGAGGGTTGTTTCCTATTTATCACTCTGTTCCAGTAAGTCATTTTTATGAGCTGTTTTTTCTAAGGGAAATATCCATGGGGTATGGGAAATGAAACTTCATTTTGCCCAAAGCGTGAAAGAGGTGATTTACCTGTGCTACTGTTTTAGAAATTTGTTGATGGTGTGTTTGAGGTATTGGCCCTGATTAGAGAGCGGTTCCTGTAGGGCTCCCCTGGAGAAAAGCAGGGCTTGTGCAATGTAAACATGCCCGGGGAAATGCAAACACAATTTCATTGACTAATTGCTGTAATCAAGGCAAGGCTCATAAATCGTGAGCTTTGAAAAAGTATAAACAGAAATAATAAATTGATTAATCATCTACAAATGCTTCAGACTGCATTCACCATTGAAGCATTTTAGTGCTATGCTGTGACCTTAAGTAAGTAAATGGCTGTTTTTCTACCTTATTTAGTCGATTGTTTGTAGAGGCAGGGGACTGTACAGATGGACAAAGCACTGAGGGGAAGAAACATCAGAGATAACTCCTAGAATGGAAAACATGACTTGCATTAATGGGCTGGACACAGAAGACCTTGAACTTGCCCATTGCATTTGCAACTCAATCAGTAACAAATGGAAGAAACATGGAGAACCTTTCTGAGAGCTCTGTAGGGAAGCATGGCGCGTCCAGCCCAGTGAAAGCGTACTGGAGATGGTAGAGAGTTCCAAGTGTGATTTAACAGGATAGAAAGAGGGATTATGACGAATGTTAACTTGTCATCCTGGAACTCCCCACTTAAGAAGGCAGTAGGTTTCACTCTCAGCTCACATCCCTGAATCACGTTTACACTTTGTCCATGGGGACCACAGGGACTGGAGTTGCTGACTATACCTGAGGGAATCTGGTAGGGGGAGGTTCAGCAGAGTCTGGGAGTGTCTGCTGGTGAGAAGTCAGGGAATTAGGATCCTTTTAATAACTGGCTATTGTGGATTGTGCTTCCAAAGTCTTTCCTTTGGTTTCCCTTCTTATTTGTCATTGCAAGTGTTACAAAGATGGTGAGACAGATAAGAGAAAGAAGTGGAGACAGATGAAAACATCCATGCAATGCTGGGAGGAATGTTTCTATTCTTTAGGGTTTGGGTAACTCAGGAGAACAGATAGTTGAAACACATAGCTATTTTTAAAGGTCTTTTTTTTTCTTTTTCAAAGATTTTGTTTATCTATTTGACAGAGATCACAAGTAGGCGGAGAGGCAGGCAGAGAGAGAGAGGGAAGCAGGCTCCCTGCTGAGCAGAGAGCCCGATGCGGGATTTGATCCCAGGACCCTGGGATCATGACCTGAGCCGAAGGCAGAGGCTTTAACCCACTGAGCCACCCAGGCGCCCCACACATAGCTATTTCTAAATCATGCGCATATTTATTCAGATCACTTAATAACAGAATACCTTGCTAATTTGATAAATTATCATTTACAAAGTTTTTACACATTATCTGATAATTAATAATAATCATGTATAATTATTTTATTTAGTATATGCCAAGTACATTTCCAAGCACTTTATATGCATTAATTCATTAAATTATAAAACCCCATGATTTAGGACTTTTTTTTTTTTTTTTTAAACAGTTTCAACCTTTTAGATAAGGATCCTGGATCAGAAACCTAAATGACCTTGTGACATGTCAGTCTGGACCGTGGAGGTTAGGGCTGTCTGATTTCAAGCCCCATTCTTCAGTCTGTACCAGAGCTGTCCAAACATTGCAATCCCTTCTCTTTTATTCTGTTTTATTTTTATTTAAATGTTGAATGAGACCCACTGAACTAATTTCATGACCCACTAATTTGATTCACTGTTTGAAAAATCCTGCCCCGAGCACTGTGCTTCATTACAGAGATGCTGAGAGTTTAGGGAATGCTTTCGTATATGGGCACCTCATTCTGTCTGCATAACAGGGCTCCGAAGGAGATGGAATAGACGGCCGCCAGGGGCTCCCGGCTAGTGCACGACCAAATCAGGATTGAAACCTACAACTCTGGCTCAAAATTCTCACATTCTGCTCAGCCCCACCGACCAAGCCATGGTCCTCACTTATCGGGGGTGTGACAGGAGTCCCCAGATCTGTGTGTCTCCATCCCTCCAAGAGACCATTCTTCATGGAGGAGCCTCAATGATCTAGCAAAACCTGAGTCCAGTCATGCCAATCCTCTGCTCGGAACCCTTCAGCTGGTGCAGGTAGTGTGTGTCCTGGAAGGCTCACGTGACCTGGCTCACAGCCACACACATACATGCACACCTGCACACAGACACACACACACCTCTATATACGCTCACACACAGATCCACACACAACACACATCCTTGTCCACTTAAAAGCAAACACACAAACACACTTACATGCATACCCTGTGCTTTAGTTTTTTGGGTTGGTTTGTTTGGAAGTGGGTTATTTTCAGTAAAAAAATCATTTCATGGGACACCAGGTGGCTCAGTCGGTTGGGCATCTGCCTTCAGCTCAGGTCATGATCCCAGGATCCTGGGATCAAGTCCCACATCTGGCTCCTTCCTCAGTGGGGCACCTACTTCTCTCTCTGCCTGCCTCTCACTCTGCCTGCCCCTCCCCCTGCTTGTGCGCTCGCTCTCTCTCTCTCTCTGACAAGTAAATAAATAAATAATCTTGAAAAAAATCATTTCATAATCATAGTTTAAATTATCCCAATGTCCAAATGTGTTTAACGCATATTGGAGAGAGGCATGATGGGAAGTAATTTAGCCTGAGGCTCAATAGAGTTTGGAGACAATGCCAAGCGTGATTCTAATAAAGAAGTATTTGAATGTTATTAGTCATCATAACGCACAATGGGAGTGAGGCATATGGAGACTGATCCCTAGAATGAACTGCTCAGGAATAACTGTTGGATACAAAAAGAAAATATTATAACTTACTTTCTGTATTCATTTTTTTCTAAATACATGGAACAATACTTGTTTTCTTTGGTCATGGGTGCCCACACCTGGTTATACCTTCCGCTGACTTGCGTCTCATGGAGAAGACTGAGCTGTCCGGGGAAGAGTGGGGTCCACAGTAGGAGGCAGTAGCCTGGGGTCCCTCAGGCACCGCGTTGACTTTTAAATTACGCAGCCCATGTCATGTGACCTCTGTTGGTAAAGTGCATTTGTAAATTATCCAATTTTAAACAAACTGGCCCTCAGAAGATGTCAAAACAAACAAAAGTATTCCCACAAGAAATCTAAAGAACAAAATACCAGCCATGAGGCAAACACACATGACGAAGAAAATGTCAGGAGCTAGCGGTGACCCGCAGACACCAGTCTGGGACAGGTAACCCTTCCAATCCAGACATCAAAGCAAGCTCCTGCCAGCGAGGCAGGATTAGTTTGGTCTGCAGTCAAATGCTCTACCCCTGAGCTATACCCCCACCTCAGGATTAGTTTGGAAAGAGTTTTGTGTTGTTTCTTTTTCCTTTATTGTTCTTAATTGTATCCATTTTTTCATGATTTTTGTTTCAGAAAATGATACAAGTATGTCTACTCTGGAAGCTTTTCGTATTTACATACTGGAAAAAATAACCTTGGGAATAAACCTCAAAATCTTTGAAATGATGAGGCATATTAAATTTTTTAAAAAAAATTTTAGAACAATTTTAGATTTACAGAAAAATTACCAAGTTGGTACAGAAGGTTTCCATATATCCCTTGGAGAGTTTCCCCCATTGGTAACATGTTAGCAGGGTACATTTGTTAAAATTATTGAATCAGTATTGGTACATTATTGTTAAAGTCCATACTTTTTTTGTATTTCTCTGGTTTTTACTTCATGTTCTTTTTTTGTTGTTGTTCTAGGTAGCCATCTAAAATTCCACACTACATTTAGTTATCATGTCTGCTTAGGATCCTTTTGGCTCTGGTAATTTCTCAGACTTTCTTTGGTTTTGATGATCTTGAGAGTTTTGAGGTATGCTAGGTATTTTAAAGAATACCCTTCAGTCGGGATTTGTCTGGTGTCGTGTTTCTCATGATTAGATTGGGGTGATGGATTCTGGGGAGGAAGACAGAAATAAAGTGCCATTTCACTACACAATATTAAGGATGTATACAATCAAAGGTCTTACCTTTGTTTATGTTAACTACAATATGTTCTACGAACACTTACAAATATAAAATACAACTCCATCCAACTAATTTATTCTAAGTTGATATACATGATGGAAGATGGTAATGTAATGGCCATGCTTATAATCTTTTCTGTATTTGACGGCGTGAGATGGTGAGCGCAGCTGGTAATCCCCTCCTTCCGCTATTGAAATAATATTGCCAGGAAAGTAAATATCCAAACTAAGAACTTAGATCCAGATTTCCAAATTGCCAACTTATAAAGGGATAAACAAAGAGCTTTTTTAAAATTAAGCATGTTCAATCATATTCAAAAGCATCAAATGGTTTTGTTTATTTAATAAGCAAGTGAAATAAATACTCAAGTAAAATTAAGTATATTTAAGAAAATAAAAACATGAAATATTCTCCCCCTCTTTTCCTAATCTTAAAAAAATACTTCTTTTGCCTCTGAAGGGCTCAAGCAATCCACTAGGCATTAAAAGGCTCTTCCATGATATTAGGACTTCAGTCATTTATCTATTTAACAAACATGTGTTCTACAACCAGTCATCATCCAGAGTCCTTCTTATAAGGTGGGAAGCCAGTGCTGAGAGGGGGTCATAAATTTCGGAACAGAACTAGGTTCAAATGCCAGTCTTTGGATGTAGATAGATATGGGTTTGTGCCTCAGTTATGACCTACTTTGGTGACTTTGGACAAATTGTTTAACTTTGTTGAGCCACAATTACTAGATGAACGAAGTGGGTTTAACATATACTTTCTGTATTATATGCCATCCCAGTGCCAATAAACTAGCTTGTGACTGACGCCCCTTCTCTTGTCTGTGCTATCCAATAACGTCTTTTTTCTTTGTAAGAACACAACAGAAAATCTACCATCTTGGCAAGTTTGGAGTATATAGTATAGTATTCTTAGCTGAGGAGCTGTGATTCATAGTGGCTCTCTAGAGCAGACTTCCCTTGTGTCACTGAGACCTCATTCCCCCTTCCCCAAGCCCCTGGTAACCTGTGAGTGCTCTCTCCACTTCATGCTTTTGACTATTTCAGATTATATGTATCAAGGAGATCATAGAGTATTCACCTTCTATGTCTGGCTTATTTCATTTAACGTCCTCTAGACCCAACTAGGTTGTTGCAAATGGTATGATTTCCATCATTTTTTAAGGCCGGCCATTCCACTGTATCTATACGCCCATTGATGGGCATTTAGGCTGACTGCATATCCAGGCTCTATGAGTCATGCTTTGGTGAACGTGTGAGTGCAGGTCTCTTTGAGATGGCGATCCCGAGTCCTTTGGATAAGTTGCCACAAGTAGGATTTCTGGTTAGCATGGTGAAGGCACATTAACACAGCTTCTGCGCACCTCTGTTCTCGGGATAATCTCTACTTCGCTGTTCACTTTCTCAGTTTATCCAAAATTCAAATTTTGGATTTATCCAAATTTTATCCAAATTGGGTATGCTGTATCCAAAATACAGCAATCTCCTGTATTAACTATATTGTGTGTAAAATATCCGTAGTTGCTGGAGTGTTTTGTTTTTGTTTTTGTTTTTGTTTGTTTTTGTAAGCCGGATGTTGTTTGGTACAATTATATTAAACACCAAAGAGATATATGCAGTAATGTTTTGAAATAATTGTATTCATGATATTGATTTTTTGGATTTAAAAATTAAATATATTAACTTTTTATTTAAAAATACTAAGCTATAAAGGTCATAAATGAATGAAGTTTTACTCTGAAAATAATAAAAATTTGTCTTACATAAACTTTTGAGCAATCCCTAAGATTATCATTTTACTTTGGAAGTTCTATCAAGGGATAAAAGTGAACACTTCTCGGTTTTGCTTTATTGTCTGAGATAATCTCCAACAAAGTAGTAATTTTTAAAACATGAATGGAAAAGACTAAAATCAAAAGGAAAAAAGAAATTAGTGCCAAGTAGAGAGAATGCAAGAGACAAAAATTAAAATTAACTTTAATTTTAATGTTAATCAGTTCCTCTTTTATGTTGTTTCTGAAACGGATGGCTTGATTGAAGACTAAGACAAGGGCTGTGTGCGCGCGTGTGTGTGCGCGTGTCTATGTCTAGTCTCTACGTGAAACTGATTTCATGACAATGTTTTAGTCTCTGGAAATTCTAGCAACCAGTCGCTTAAAATATCACAGGATTTTGAAAAAGTTAGTAACAGATGATTTACAATCTACAGCCTAGATAACTTTATTATTAAAAAGCCCTGACTTGGAATATCTGGATATCTTTGTGTGGTTTTGGTGGAGACATGAGGAGTTTAAAGGAATGGCAAAAATTTGCCCTTCAATCAGAAATGAAAATTTGTTTTTTAAAATCTCCTCCCAAAGTGAACCAAATGGGTTTTCTGTTACAGTATGTGATCCCAGAGAGAAGAATGCATCAACCAAACTCTTCCTGCAGAGGCTGAAATTGTAGCATCCTGAGTCCCTCTTTAAATATGGAGAATCATCTCCGCTTCCTTCGGTTTCCTTGGGCCTTCGCCACAGGCAGCTGATGTAAGGGCACCATGTTATTTTCTTGTACCTGCATCGAGACAAATGTTCCCTTGACCCAAAGGAGTATAGCCCCTATTCTGAATGTGTCCCAATGGCCTAATCTGAGGGACCCTGGGCAACATTTTCTGTGATTTATGTGAGATGGTTATGAGGGGTACCAGAATTTTTCCAAGTAAATTATATTATTTTAGTGGAACGGCAGTCATCTTTCCCAGTTCTGAGAATACCATAATTATCCTGCATTTACTAGTGGTCTGTTCTTAACATGGAACATTGAACAAGTGAAGGTCAAGGTAGTTTACTTTTAAATGATTATATTTGGCAAACTCTCGTCATTTAGCGGGGTAAACATGCCAGACACACCCACGTCTTTGCTTCCAATATGCCGTTTTGTTTTTTTTTTTTTCCCCTCAGAGCAGGTTGTCATTATACTGTCTTAAACCTTAATTATGTTTGATTTTGTATGAAACAGACTAAAAACTCATAGATAGGTAATTCTCTTTGAAGCATGTGAGCTTGATATTTATAGAGCTTGGCCTCCAAATTCATATTCTGTTGGTTCATTTACAATGATATGGAGGTTTTTAATTACTGCCTGAATTTTCCTACTATTTGGTAGCTAGTAGTTTTAAAATCTGAACATAGGAGTGGCCACCATAAGGGAGGAACAAAGAAGAATCCTATGGTTCTCAACTCAAGTAAAATTAATACATAGCTTTAATTCCAGTCTGTGCCAATGGCATAAATATGACCGCATGCCGGTTATCATATTAGTGAGGATTCCTTCCATTGAGAAATGCAACAGAAGACTGAATGTTTCCACTGTAAGGTGTCCCTGTGTGTATTGGGTGTCAAAAACAGCAAATATGATGTATACCATTTAAATATATGTGAGAAAGCTCTAAATTGCAGCGAAGGATATTGTACATTTTCCCAACAATATCGTAAATATGAGGGAAAAATGAAAGTACTTAAGGTCAGCACGCTCACGACACAGGTTGCTACGTGTACATTTGTCCTGTATAGGTGGGTACAAGTTTGGGTGCCCAAACAGCCACCAGACAGAAAGTCTTCCACTTCCTTGTGGAGACAACAGCCCGTTTGGTTTCTCTGAGGCAACCCGTGCTGCTGAATGAGCCCTTTGGCTGGGCTGACCAGCCTGGGGGGCCGCGCTCTCTTCTCTCAGATGTCATAACTGCACGACGTGCAGACCAAGCCCCTCATCTGGTCTTTGCCTTGAGCTGCCTTTACCATAATTGTCATGTTGACCTGATAAGAAATAATTTCATATTCCAGCCTTGGAAATTTTAGAATATATCGGTTCTCTGCTTTCCTTCCAAATTTGCCAGCAAGGCGATTTGTTCTTTTCTGAGATGGCCTTATTCTCGTGGCAAGTTAGCAGATGTGGCGAGTAACAACTAGCTCTCACATCAAACATACGTCCTTGAAATCTGTTCAGGGCCCCATATTCATTAGCAACATTTTTCTTCTTCCAATCAGCAACAGGGATAAATTTTCCAATTCCCCCCCCCCGCCATCAGCCACAGATGATCATTTTTCAGCTCTTTAGTTAAGGTCCCTTAACTCCTTCAGTCCTGAAGCATGTTTCAGGTTTTCAGGTTTTAGTTCAGCAACACCCTACTTTGGGTACCAGCTTCTCCATCAGTCCTGTCGGTGTGTATCAGCTGCATAAAGTCTTGGTGACACAAAGCAGTAAACAGATGTTTAGTTCAACTGGGTGACTCTACTTAGGACGGTGGCTCCTGGGGAGTGGCTGGAGCAGCTGTGATTCCAGCCCCAGGTGTGACTCATGGTCTGGTCCCGACCTGCGTGCCTTAGGTCATGTCCATCAGCCTGGACTAAAGGGGCGACAGTACCCTGCTTCATCTTCGCTGGATGATGGCAGACGTGTGCAGGGGCCTCCCACACACAATGTGAATCTCTGTTCATGTCAGATTACTAGTGTCTCATTAGCCATAGTCCCATGACCAAACCCATAGTCACAAGCTGGGGAGTAAATCCTTCTTGTTTCAAGGGAAAAATGTGAATGCAGAATTAGTGTAGATGGGTGAAATCAGAAACAGCAATTCAACCTCACCATTACGTGTTCTTTCAGAACATTTGTCCTTGACCTCTGACAGCACCTACATTGAGTTGTCCTCATGGACGTTACTTGTATTGCTACCACTAAATGCTGAGCCTCTGGAATCTTAAATAAAGAAACCGTTAATGGTTTTCTCCACATTTGCCCACACCTGCTCTGGGTGGATGTCACCTGGCTGACATGCTATAAAGATGCCCAAGTCTGTTTATCGGTAGCAGAAAAAATTGTTTTCCGTGATGTCTTCCGTTTGCTAGAAGCATCGCCATGAATGAGAAAGAAGAGGGAAAGGATTAGCTGGGTCACGCTGTGCTCTCCCGTGCTTCTC
Organism: Mustela nigripes; assembly: GCF_022355385.1. NCBI lineage: Eukaryota > Metazoa > Chordata > Mammalia > Carnivora > Mustelidae > Mustela > Mustela nigripes. The sequence goes on along the minus strand of NC_081574.1, from coordinate 5,223,989 downwards.
CGTGTGACCCATAAATGAGATCTCGGACTCACTGGTCAGTAACAGTGCCTTTCTCAGAAGAAGGGGCGGACACTCTTCTTCTCTGTTTCTCTTACACCATCATCAATGTGAGAAAGCTTTAATATGCTTAGGGACTTCCTCCTGTATACTCTTCCTTCCCATGTGCAAACAGAGAACTACTAATCTCTTTTTCTACTCCTGTTATGACCGGTAACTGTTCTGGGCATTTTAATGTCATTTGAGGCATGCGGCAGGCAATGTGAATAATTGGTCATTTATTGCTGTGAAGCACATGGTAGGAGAATTAGCACCCTTGAATGCCAGCCTAGCATTCTCTTTTTGTGGATGTTAAACTTTTTTTCTTGGTTACTTCTTGCGTTTATAGGGAGATATTTATTTCATTTGGGTGATGTTTAGCCTTACTATTAATAAAAGATGTGAGAAATATGGAAACTTAAGAAAATTCAGCAAGAAGAACTGCAACGTGTTAAGAATGGAAAACCCATGAAATGTAGTGGCAATCTGAACCCATAATTTTTCCTTAAATTTTGCATTTCAACTCTAAGCTTCATGGATGTGCAGCAGATCTAAGCATAAGATTATTGGATTAAGAGCAAAATATAATCAACCTGGAGAACAGTAATACCTATATTTTGGAATATTCTAAATCTAAGGTTTAGAGTTAGCTAGGAGCTACAGCTTGCTAGGGGAGTCCACTGAGCAGATAACTTGATTATTCAGTTTCAGAAGATTAAATTCACTGGTTCTGCTATGAAAGTGTCATGGAAAGGCTTCAGACATTTCCTGTTTTCCTTCTTGGGCTGGCCATGGCATCTTTATTCCCTTGTGATCTTTATTTAATCTTCCATTCTTTTTTGTCTTGAGTTCATAAGGCTGAATCTTACCTGCTTCCAAGCTTATTTACAAAGTACCATTCATCAGAAACAATGATCACAAACCTTTCCCATATAAGTCACTATATGGCTACATCAGGAAGAAAAACAGTGAAATCACTGTTTGTTTAAGGTTCTTTGGAAAGATACTTCCCTTGTCTCCACTGAGCACATTTGCTGATGCAGGAGGCTGGCAGAGGTTGGGCTATGTGCGGTTTATCAGCACCAGCACCATTCTAAGCCAATAGTCTGGGTCTTTGATCATTTGCAGGAAGTTTTGGAGTATCAAAGAAGATTGCCTGGAGGTATTCTCTTTGGATTATAGTACCAGCGAAAAACAGAATCTTGGTCTGCTTGTTGATTGGTGGGGCTTTTCCCCCCATAATAAACTAGGACAATGACAGATTCTTACTGTGAGTCAACCATGAAGATCTTTGCATTCCTTGCAGTGAAACTCAGAGTCTGTGGTCAGATTTGGAATAACTGCAAGCTATGCCATGCCCCGGGGCTATCAGATGGAGGAAGATGGGCGGTAGCTTGCTCCCAATGAGGAATCTTGCAGAGACCTGGAGGGAACCTCTGGCCAGATGGCTTCAGTGTTCTTGAAGGTTCTCAGATTGTGTGTGGGGGTGGGGGGTTGTCAGAGAGGAAAGCTGATCTATCAGACAAAGAGATTATATGATAATCTGCTTCCTTGGTGGGTTTCTAAATGTCCTGTGATCATATATACTGGAAGTTACATATAAGAGGACATGTATAGAGGTGCTGGCTGGGGACTAGTACGGGGTGGGGGTTGCCAGCTTTCCTAGTTTGGGCTGCCTTTGCCAGCAACTTGGTTTTATAAGCTTTAGACTAGTTGTCTGAATATACTGTGTCTATTCAATCTACCCTTCCTTTCTCTTGGGAACATTTCCCAGGTTTTACCTCTTATCCCTCTAACCTATCTGCTAGGTCCCTCCTGGCTAGCTAGACTTTTAGCCTTTGCTTTTTTTTTTTTTTTTTTTTTTTTTTTTTTGCGGAGGATGCCTGTTGCTACTTGTTACTTGTTATGGACTAAATGTTTGGGTCTCCCCAAAATTTCTATATTGAAGTCCTAACCCCCAATATAGTAGGGTTTGGAGATGGGGGTCTTTGAGATGTGGTTAGGTTTAGGTGAAGTTACAGGGTTGGAGTTCCCATTTGGGAATTAGTATCCTTATAAGAAGAGACATCAGAGAGCTTCCATGCTCTCTCTCTCTGTCTCCTTCTCTTTCTGCTGTGTGAGGACACAGCCAGAAGGTGGTCATGTGCAAGCCAGAAAGAGGACCCCCACCAGAACCTGGTAATTCTAGAACCCAGATCTCAGACTTGTAGGGTAGAACTGTGAGAAATACATTTCTGTTGTTGAAGTCAACCAGTTTATGGTCTCTGCGAGCCCATAAGCCCAAGCCGACTCAGCCCGTGTGTAACTCAGTGATGATGATGATGATAACAGTAGAGTGATACCTCTGTTCTACTGAGTGTTTATTATGTCCCAGACTCAGTGCTAATCACATTTTAGCTATGAATTCTTTCCCCCTTCCCCTCCCCCTCCTAAATCTGTGTGGTTATTATTTCCACTTTCCCAAGGACCGATCGAAGTACATATTGGGCTAGCTGACTTAGCCAAGGTTGTATGGCTGGTAGGAGGTGAAGGTGGAGTAGGGTCCTGCATGCCCTGATTCCCGAGGGAGGGCCTTTACCCACAACATTGAAATTTTATTTCATTCCCTTTGTAAAATCTCATTTTATTCATTCCCTCACTGAACAGTTACTGAGTACTTCCTATATACCTGTGACATGTGAACATAAATGATCTCTACTTTCAAAGACCTCATATTCCAGTTTGAGAAAAATAACTTGCTATTATGGGAATTTTAATAGCTGGCCAAGGCAATAGAAAGTTTGTACTCAATTCTTTCTTGGGGGGACAGGGGTGGACACTTTTTTGGGACACTTGTGCTTTGGCTGAGACCTTTAACTTCTCTACACCTCATTTCCTCATTTGTAAAATGGACATCTTGCATATTTTGGCATTCAGTGAAACAGTGTAGGTGAAAATGCTTTGCAAACTAAAAAGTCATACATATGCCAGATGGTGTATAGTGATAATATGAGTGTTTATACATCCACCTAAAACGCTGGCTGCTTCCCTCTCCAACAGCAGAGTGCATTTTTATATGCATCCCCAATATATTTTTGACCCCCACATATTGCTAATCTATACATATCTTGTAATTTAATCTTTGTAACAGTAAGCTTTCTGTTATTACTCCATTTTAAGATTTGAATACTGAGGACCAGAGAGGCTAATGAATTCATAGGAGTTTATGCTACCAGCAAATGAAAGAGGCCGTCAGTGAATCTAGTTTTTTGATCCTGAAAGCTGTGCTTTTTCCATTATGTAAGTCTTCTCTTGGTATCACCCCTCTAAGTAACATGGAAACCCCCAAGTATATGACTGACAATAATGATGGGATTCCATGATCCGCTATGATGAACCAGTACAGACCCTTGTGCTGGAGACCGAAAGAACGCTCTTTCCCGTCCGTGTACGTGAAAGACATTGCAGGAAAGGACTCTGAGTTCCCATACAGTAAGATAGGGCCCCCAAAAGACCTTGTTCTTGTTCTTAAAAGATAGTTGGTGACATACTGTTCTTGTCTAGACATTTTTGTATCTGGATGGGATATCTAAGGTTGTGGTAGTTATTTTGTAAATACTGGCAAGCCAGCCAGAGGAGAAAGCCCCTATTGGGAAAATGGCCAAGCAAAATGATAAATGGTCTGATAATAGTATCATTGAGTCTCTGTTTTTTTGTTTTTGTTTTTGGGTTTGTTTTTTTGTTTTTTGTTTTTTGTGGTTTTTTTTTTTTTGGTTTTGGGTGTGTGTATGTGTGTGTGTGTGTGTGTTTTGACACACAGAGAGAAATCACAAGTAGGCAGAGAGGCAGGCAGAGGGAGAGGGGGAAGCAGGCTCCCCGCTGAGCAGAGAGCCCGATGTGGGGCTCGATCCCAGGACCCTGAGATCATGACCTGAGGCGAAGGCAGAGGCTCAACACACTGAGCCACCCAGGCGCCCTGAGTCTCTGGTTAACCAACATTGGAACTACCTGCTTTGTGGGCCTGCTGTCATGTAGGATGATGAAATGTTCTAAAGATGGTGAGTTTGGGCTTTCAGATACCTGCAGGAGAAAGTATTCTTACTAATTTAGCTCACACCTTTCAGAAAAGCTGATGCTTCAGGAAGGTGCCCAATATTAATGTCATGAATTGGTCTTTCTCCCCCCACCACATTTTTGAACCCCTGAGATCACTGATACCTGCATTTGAGAAGCTCAAACCACCACCTTCTTCCTGATGATAAGTCATCTGATTTTAACATGTGAACTTATACATGATAAAGTATATAAAGCACCCACTTAAACATATGCATTTGCTGGACTGTTCTGGTGAACTTTCTTCCTATTCTGTGCATATATATGGGTATAATTTGCTAGGGGTGGTCTGTCTAGTGCAAGGTTTAATTTTGATTTGGAGGATTATATTCAATTTAACACTAGTTGATAAAGGTGTTTGGCATGAATAAACATGTGTTTGGAAAGCTAGTTATTTCCCCCAAAGTCTGAAAGTATGTAAGATATATTCTCTATACAATATAAACAAGTTGTTTTATTTGTAACATCTTAAATCCGTGTTTCAGTGTACTCTTCAATTCAGGATCTGCTTTAATTTTCAAACAAAGGCTTTGATATGTAACATGAGGTAGGACCCCTGGGGGGCTCCTCAGAAACAGCAGGGGAAGCCAGAGATGTTTTTGATTCCTTTTTTATTTTCCTGTGCCAGCAGCTGTTAAAGTAAGGTGGAGGAAAGAGAAATCTTCCACTTTTTTTTTTTTTTAATTCAACTGCCCCTTTAAAAAATAAATGAGATATTTATTTGCACTGAACAAGGAAATATTTTTCCTTTCATGAATTATGAAATTTAGTGGGATGAAGATTATTATGGTCTTTTTATATGCATCAGAGGATACTAATTCTGACATCTTTCTTCTCGACTTCCTTAAATGTTTCCTGTCAGGATTTGGATTATACTAAACCTACAGTGCTAGGAGTTACTTTGGAAAGAGGTAATGAAACAGCCTCAATTGAATCCCAAGTCCGTCCACTAAGACCAAACACTACAATAAATAGATTTTACCTATTTTCTGGAAAATTCTGTTAGGATGGATTTGCCCAAATAATATTTCTGTTTGAATGGAGTGAATTTTTCTCTTTTTATGTTTCAAATCTCATTCATTTCTGGAGGAAAAAGCACATCCATTTAATAGGATAGAAAAATCTTAGTATTTAATAGGAAATCTGTATTTTCTTCAATTTTTTTAAACTCCTTTACTTCTGTTAAGTAATATTCTTAAATATGAAGACTCTTGTTTGGGACATGAGATCCATACATGAGACTTAACCTCAGGTTAGAAAGGTCAGATGTCTGGAGTGCAAGTCTTGTCCTCACAACTGTCTTCTCGTTCCGTGTCTCACCTTCGAGGTCCCTGCCTTCCTTTTTTACCTTCTAAAATACTGTGCTTTTCTTAGTGGGCACTGGTCAGTGGAAAGAGTTCTGATCTCTGAGTCTGAATATCCTCGTTTTGACCCTGACATCATTTTGTTTGAGCTGTCATTTCTGTCTGTAGAGAATCAAGAAGCTAGCAACTTCATAGGGTGGTTTAGAGTGTGAAATGCACGTATCCCATGGACAGGAACAAAAAAGATCATTTAGTCCAAGGGAGGCCAGACCATAAAATGAGTATTTGCTGAATCTTACTCCTCACATGTGAAATCAAAAGAACGGAAAGAGCCAACGATACTCCAGTCTGTTTTCCTGTTTCACACATAGGAAGACTCCAGCTCTGAGAAGGGGAGGGAGATGCCAGGGTCACAGTGCACCCTCGTGACAGAGCCACGGTGCGGACCCAGGTTTGCTGATGTCCAGGAGCACACGTTCGTGCCCCCGCCAGTAACGCTACAGAACCAGGCCTTCTTCCAACTACCTGTGTTTGCATTTACCCTGGATTTCCCTAAAATGCCGTTTGCAAATGCCCTTTCAAAGCATTAAGCAACTTAATTATTTTCCAAAATTTAATTTGATGGTCTGATGCCAGCTCACTGCTGGATGTGGATTTCCTGTTTCCGAAAGGAGAATTATTTTCATACTGGGGTTTGGAGCTGATGGCAGCATTACTGTTGTAGGAGCAAGGGAGGGTTTGGAGGAGCACGCACGCTCCGTACATAAAGCAGACCTTCAGCGTTCTGTTATCCGCTTATCCTCTGCCTTGAAGACAGCTGGCTTAAATGATACACTTGCTTTTTCCTGATTTCAAACTGGCTGAACATTATAAAAAGAATTTTCAGAACTTTTAAAGTACTCATTGTGAGAGACAGTTGGAATGACTACTGATCTAGAAGCCTTACCTCTACTCTTTACTAATGTTATGATTGTAAGTCAATTATTCTAAACTATTGTCCCTCTGTTGGTACAAAGAAATAGAATCTAAACGATGCCATTGGTATTTTGGGTCTTTGATAAATCAAGCAAATAGTTGAAAATCAGTTTGGACCTTCATAAAGATACGGTTACCTGAGAGAAACAGGGTGGTCTTTGTATCTACGTGGACATGTCTTACCCATGACCTTTTCTGAATGAACATGTTTAAAGAAAGTCACTCCTCAGAGAGGGGTGGCCCTCCCATAGAATCATGGGGCGGGGTGGGAAACTTGCTGATGTAAGACACGAAAGTCCCCTAGAAGACTGTTGGGAACAATGAATGTAAGTCCTGTTACTTCAGGCTCTGCTCTCCCCTGTGACACCGTTTCTGCTGTCCAATGCAGGAGCAAGGCTTTCTTAAGTCATTCAGTACCGAGTTTTAAAATTTTTCTCTTGCCTGTTCTAATTCTGTGCTTATCCAATACAGTTCTGTGATTTAGCTTTCCGACGGACCTGAGGATCATGCCATTATTGCCAGTCCGATACCGTGTAACATGTCACCTGAACCATGGCTTAGAGCGACACTTGTTTATTTTTGCTATCGTGTCTGACTATTGGCTGCCAGTGGGTCCCTTCAGGCTCTGCTTCTGCTTGAAGGTCTGGTTGGATCTCTTTCTTGCTGTAGATTTGACTCAGGTGTGCCCCACAGAGTGGGTGGCGGCCGAGGAGGCAGCGGCTGCACTGTGAAGTTTTCTTATTGTGATGGCAGAGCACAAAATAGCAACCCCAACTCTGCAACACACTGCAGGCTTTTGCTGTGTGGCATCTACTCACGTCTCATAGGTGCAAGCAAGTCACATGCCTGAACTGAACAACAGTGGGGCAGGGAAGTGGACTCCCCTGATAAAGTTTGGGGGTGCAACCCCTGAGTATTTTAAACAAGGATCCCCGCACTGTGCCAGTAGGAATAATATCCTGGTTACTTGGGCATGAGTATTCCAATTCCCTAGTACTTCTATACATTAGGACAGCTTGGTTACTGTGAATTTGTATTAAAAACTCTCCTCTGGGAGCACTTAAGAAAGTTTTTCATTCTTCCCTTTAGAACAGTTCCCGGAACTGAATTTGCAGCAGGTGCATGTTTCCTGTGTGCATCTGTATCCAAACTTGCTTCTCTGGAGGGAGGGTACGATCTCAGAATGCATGCATGAATAAACAAATAATGAATGAATGCTACTGAAAAAGCACTCAGAACAGTGTGATGATTTTTAAGACTGAAACAGAATAGTAAGAGTCCAAAAAGACGAAGACCTCCTGTTTGGTGGTGTTTATGAAATTTCACAGCTCATACATTTGCAAGGAACAGAATTGCTTTTTTTAAAATCATTTTCTCCTGGGCTTCTCCTGCTGCAAACCTAGGGAAGGGGCAGCTCTGTTTGGAGTGAAATTGACTTGGCTGGATGGTGGCATTTGGGTTTCCATTTCCTGCTGGTCCTTTAGCAGGTCAGCCCTTAACTGATGCTCAGGAGAACTGAGCTTTGATCACCAGGCAGCTGGTGTTTTGACAGGAGACCTAAGAACACAGGATTGGGCATCTCTGGGCCTTACTAATCTCCATGGCAAAATGAGACAGCCTGGGCATGGCATCAAAGGATGTCCAGTGTTCCCCCACCTGCGTACATGCTGTGATTTTGTTGATCTCTGATTACCTACTCTGGTTCCCATATTGCAGCTTCTGTGGGGGAGAGAGCAGAGTAAATGTTGGCCCATGAAAATGAGAAGCAGCAGTTGGGGCGTCTCTCAGGGACAGTATGTCTGGGACCTCAGTAGTGTATCAGGCAGTCAGGTCCCGCCCCTGCCTCTCTCTGAATGTTCTTCTCTCAGGCCTCCTACATGCTGGGGAATAAAGCCAGAGAGCACCACACCCAGAGTTTGTAATGATGGATCCCTCAGGGCAGACATCTGAGCTCTCTCCTAGTTAACTTTGCCTAGGTATCAGTCAGTTTTTTTTTTTTTTTATTATGTTACATTAGTTACTATACTGTACATCATTATATTTGATGTTGTATTCCATGATTCACTGTTTGCATATAACATCCAGTGGTCCACGCAGTATGTGTCCTCTGTAATATCCATCACGAGGCTAACACATCCCCCCATCCCCTCCCCCCAAAACCCTGTTTGTTTCTTGGAGTCCACATCTCTCCAGTCCCATCCATGTTGATACAAAAGTTGGGTATTCATCCATTCTGATGGCTGAGTAATAAATATTCCATTGTAAATATAGACCACATCTTTTTTAGTCATTCATCTGTTGAAGGGCATCTTGGCTCTTTCCACAGTTTGACTATCGTTGACATTACTGCTATGAACATTGGGGTGTATATGGCCCTTCTTTTCACTACATCTCTATCTTTGGGATTAGTTCCCAGTAGTTCAATTGCTAGGTCATAAGGTCGCTCTATTTTTAATTTTGGGGGGAGCCTCCACACTGTTTTCCAAAGTGGCTGCACCAACTTGCATTCCCACCAACAGTGTAAGAAGGTTTCCCTTTCTCCACAACCTCTCCAGCATTTCTTGTTACTTGCCTTGTCAATTTTTGCCAGTCTGACTGGTATAAGGTGGTATCTCACTGTGGTTTTGATTTGAATATCCCTGATAGCTAATAATGAGCATTTTTTTGTGTGTGTATGTCTTCTATGGAGAAGTGTCTGTTCATGTCTTCTGCCCATTTTTTGACTTAATTATTTGTTTTTTTGGGTAGTGAGTTTGAGAAATTCTTTATAAATCTAAGATATCAGGCCTTTGTAGTGTCATTTGCAAATATCTTCTCCCATTCCATGGGTTGCCTCTTTGTTTTATTGACTGTTTTCTTTGATGTGCAGAAGCTTTTGATCTTGATGAAGTCCCCCAAATTCATTTTTGCTCTTGTTTCCCTTGCCTTTGGGCTGTGTCTTGAAAGAAGTTGCTGTGGCCAATGTCAAAGAGATTACTGCATATGTTCTTTAGGATTTTGATGGATTCCTGTCTCACATTGAGGTCTTTCATCCATTTAGAGTTTATCTTTGTGTATGGTGTGAATGGTCGAGTTTCATTCTTCTATACATAGCCCTCTAATTTTCTGAGCACCATTTATTGAAGAGACTGACTTTTTGCCATTGAATATTTTTTCCTGCATTGTCAAAGATTATTTGGCCATAGAGTTGAGGGTCCATATCTGGTTTTTCTACTCTTTTGCATTGGTCTATATGTCTGTTTTTGTGCCAGTACCATGCTGTCATGGTGATCACAGCTTTGTAATAGAACTTGAAATCAGGCAACATGAGGCCTACAACTTTGTTTTTCTTTTTCAACATTTCCTTGGCAACTTGGGGTGTTTTCTGGTTCCATACAAATTTTAGAATTGTTTGCTCCCCACTTTGAAAAATGTTATTGGTATTTTGATCAGGATATCATTGAGAGTATAGATTGCTCTGGGCAGCATAGACATTTTAACAATGTTTTTTCTTCCGATCCATGAGCATGGAATGTTTTCCATCTCTTTGTGTCTTCTTCAATTTCTTTCATGAGTGTTCTGTAGTTTCTCAAGTATAGAACCTTTCCCTCTTTAGTTAGGTTTATTCCAAGGTATCTTATGGTTTTTGGTGTGATTTTAAATGGAATCCATTCTCTAATTTCTCTTTCTACAGTTATATTGTTAGTGTATAAGGAAGCAATGGATATCTATGCATTGATTTTGTATCCTGCCACATTATTGAATTGCTTTATGCATTCTAGTAATTTGGGGGTGAAGTCTTTTGGGTTTTTCACAATAAGTGTCATGTCATTTGTGAAGAATTTGACTTCTTTGCCAATTTGAATACCTTTTATTTCTTTTTGTTGTCTGATTGCTGTTGCTAGGGCTTCTAGTACTATGCTGAACAATAATGACAAGAATGGGCATCCTTGTTGTGTTCCTGATCTTAAGGGAAAGGCTCTCAGCTTTTCCCCAATGAGAATGATATTCACTGTGGGTTCTTCATAGGTGAATTTTATTAAATTGAGTAATGTTCCCTCTATCCCTATACTCTGAAGAGTTTTAATAAGGAATGATGCTGTATTTTGTCAAATGCTTTTTCTTCATCAATTGAGAGAACCATATGGCTCTTCTCTCTCCTATTATTAAATGTGGTCTCTCACATTGATTGATTTGCAAATGTTGAACCACCCTTGTATCCCAGGGATAAATCCCACCTGGCCATGGTAGATAAACCTTTCAATGTACTGTTGGATCCTATTAGCTAGGATCTTGTTGAGAATCTTGGCAGCCATATTCATCAGGGATATTGATCTAAAATTCTTTTTGATGGGGTCTTTGCCTGGTTTGGGGATCAAAGTAATGCTGGCCTCAGAATGAGTCTGGAAGCTTGTCTTCTGTTTCTGTTTTTTCGAAACAGCTTCAAGAAAATAGGTATTATTTTTTCTTTGAAAATTTGGTAACATTTCCCAGGGAATCCGTCAGATCCTGGACTCTTGTTTTTTGGGGAGGTTTTTGATCCCTGCTTCAATCTTATTACTAGTTATTGGTCTATTCATGTTCTCAGTTTCTTCCTCTTTCAGTCTTGGTAGTTTATAGGTTTCCTGGAATGCATCCATTTCTTCCAGGTTGCTTAATTTATTAATGTATAGTTGTTGATAATAATTTCTGGTAATTATTTCCATTTCCTTGGTGTTAGTCATGATCTCTCCCCTTTCATTAAAAAAATTATTAATTTGGGTCCTTTCTCTTTTCTTTTGGGTAAGTTTGGCCAGTAGTTTATTGGTTTTATTAATTCTTTCAAAGAACTAGCCTTCTAGTTTTGTTGATGTGTTCTGTATTTCTGGTTTCTAATTCATTGATCTCTGCTCTAATCTTAATTATTTCCCTTCTAGTGCATGGGTTAGGCTTAATTGTTGTGGATTCTCCAGTTCTTTAAGGTGTAAAGAGAGTTTTTGTATTTGGGATTTTTCTATTTTTTTGAGTGAGTCTTGGATGGCTATGTGTTTCCACATTAGGACTGCCTTTGCCATATCCCATAGGTTTTGGATCAGTGGTTTTGTTTTGTTTTGTTTCGTTTTTTTCATTCTCATTGGTTTCCAGGAATTGTTTAAGTTATTCTTTGTTTTCCTGGTTGACCCAAACATTCTTGAGCAGGATGGTCTTTAGCTTCCAGGTGTTTGAATTTCTTCTAAACTTTTTCTTACAATTGAGTTCCAGTTTCAAACATTGTGGTGTGAGAATATGCAGGGAATAATCTCAATCTTTTGGCATCGGTTGATCCCTGAGTTGTGACCCAGTATGTGGTCTATTCTGGAGAAAGTTCCATGTGCACTCAAGAATGAATATTCTGTTGTTTTAGGATGGAATGTTCTGTATAGATCTACGAGGTCCATCTGAGGTCCATCTGGCCCAATGTGTCATTCAATGTTCTTGTTTCTTTTCTTTTTTTTTAAATTAATGTATAATGTATTATTTGTTTCAGGGGTACAGGTCTGTGAATCATCAGTCTTACATAGTTCACAGCACTCACCATAGCACATACCTTCCCCAGTGTCCATACCCAGCCACCCTCCCCTACCCTGAGAATCCCTCAGTTTGTTTCCTGAAGATTAAGAGTCTCATGATTTATCTCCCTCCCCAGTCCTGTATTGCTTCATTTTTCCCTCAATGTTCTTGTTTCTTTGTTGATTTTCTGCTTAGATGATCTGTCTGTCGCTGAGAGTGGAGTGTTGAGGTCTCCTACAATTAATGTATTAGTATCAATATGTCTCTTTATTTTGGTTAGCAGTTGACTTATGTAGTTGGCTGCTCCTATGTTGGGAGCACAGATACTTAAAATTGTTAGATCTTCTTGTTGGCTAGAACATTTATGAATGATGTTTCCTTCTGTATCTTTAACTACAGTTGTTAGCTTAAAATCTGATTTGTCAGATATGAGAATTGCTATCCCAGCTTTCTTTTGAGGTCTGTTGGCATGAAAGATGGTTCTTCATCCCTTCACTTTCAGTCTGGATGTATCTTTAGGTTCAGAATGAGTCTCTTGTAGACAGTGTATGTACAGGTCCTGTCTTTTTATCCAATCAGCAATCCTGTGCTGTTTTATGGGAGCACTTAGGCCGTTCACAATGAGAGTGATTATTGAAAGATAGGATTTTTTATTGTCATCATGTTGCCCTTGAAAACCTTGTTTCTATAGATTGTCTATGTATATTTATGTTCTTATGTCATCCTTAGGGTCTTTCTCCTTTTATAGAACCCCCCTTAATATTTCTTGCAGGGCCAGTTTAGTGGTCACATACTCTTTTAGGTTCTGTCAGTCCTGGAAGCTCTTTATCTCTCCATCCATTCTGAATGACAACCTTGCCAGATAAAGAATTCTTGGCTGCCTGTTTTTCTCACTTAGTGCTCTGAATATGTCTTGCCAGCCCTTTCTGGCTTGCCAGGTCTCTGTGGACAGGGGTGACATTATTCTAATGTTCCTCCCTCTGTACGTAAGGGATCTCTTCCCCATAACTGCCGCTTAAGATGGTTTCCTTGGTTCTAAGATTGGTAAGTTTTACTATTACATGGGGGGCATTGGTCTGTTCTCTCTGATCTTGGGAGAGGTCCTCTCTGCCTCTAGGACAAATGCTTGTTTCATTCCCCAGACTAGGGAAGTTCTCAGGTACAATTTGCTCAAGTATATCTTCTAGTCCTCTCTCTCTCCGCCCCCTCAGGGATCCCCGTAATTCTGACATTACAAAGTTTTGTGGTGTCATTTATTTCTCTAATTCTGTTTTGATGGATTTTAAGTAGGTTGTTCCAGGCCTCTGCCTGTTCCTTCTTTTCTATCAGTTTGTCTTCTACATCACTAATTCATTCTTATGCCTCGTTTACCCTAGCTGTTAGAGTGTCTAGATATGATTGGATCTCATTGATATAGCATTTTTAAGTTCTGCCAGATGAGCTCTTACCCCTGCCCTTAGAGAATCTATGTTGCCATTAATGGTTTTCTCCAAACTAGCTATTGTCTGCATAACTGTTATTCTGAAGTCTATTTCCAACATTTTGCTTATATCCATATCCATTAGTTCTGTGGCTGAGGTCACAGTCTCTGAAACTTTCCTGTGTTGGGGGTTCCTCCTCTTAGTCTTTCTGTTGAGGGGTGGTTGAGGGAATTTACAGAGCCCAGATTATTGACCACAACCAAAGCAAGATGCACCTGTTCTACAGGGACCTAAGGGTTATCGGCCTCTTCATCTTTCAGTCTGTCTTCTGGGGGAGGGGTCTGCTGTGCTGTTACTCAGCCAACCCTGTTTGGGCAGAGTTGCCTGCCCCCGTGGGGGGTTGGGCTCAGTGAAAACAGTTTCAGGGGTCTTTTGTTCTCTGGGGGCTTTCCCTGGCGGCTTTCTGTGTGTCTTTCAAGAGTCAGAGCACAAGTGGCTCTTCTCAAACCTCTGTCTCAATCTCAGAGAGATTGCAGTCTGTTCTCCAGTGAGCTTTCCAGGCCGCACTGTATTCATTTCTGTCTGTGCTGCTGAAGAACCACAGCGTCCTTGGTTGTGCACCCCACAGCAGCACTCCCAGCCCTTGCCTCCAGGTCCAGGTACATCTCTACCATTTGTGCTTCTAAAAGTGTTAGCCACCCCAAGTTTGCATGCATAGCCCTGCAGCTCCAAGTGTCAGTTTGGGGGTGAGGGGGGGTGTCCTAAAGTCTTTTCCCCACCACTGCCAGTCCCTATCATGAGAGGATTTTGTGCTCTGGTGGTACAGGATCCCAGAGGCCCCTTCCCCCTTCTGTTTATCATCCACCATCTGCACACAGAATCACAGCTCCCTGCTTCATACCTTGAAATCAACCACTGGAGATAGTCTGTTTGTGGAGATCAGGATATATCTTCTTACATCTCAGGCTGATTTCATGGGTATTCAGAGTGGTCTGGTAGGTATTCATCTGAATTCAGGGGACCAGTTGAACTAGGTTCCCCTACTCGTCTACTATCTTTGAGACTTCCTTGTCAATTATTTTTTATGCTACCTTACCTCTATTCAAATAACCAGTGTGTTTTCTGTCTTTTGCATGGGCCTAAACTAATGTAAGACATATGGCCAACAGAGAGTACTTGTTGAAGACTGAATGTGTCTCCAGGACATTTGGATTTTGACATGCTAACCCCCAAGGTGATGGTGTTAGGAGGCAGGAGCTTTGGGCCCTAATGAGTGTGCTCGGCTTCCTTACGAAAGAGATGTCAGAGGGCTTCCTCCCCTTTCACCAGGGGAGGACTTCACCAGGAAGTGAGCTCCCAGCACACACTGACTCTGCAGTTGCCGAGATCTCAGCCCTCCCAGACCCCAGACTTGTCAGAAATAGGTTTCTGCTGTGGATAAGCCTTCCAGTGTATGTTACTCTCTTTCAGCAGCCTGAACTGACTGACATAGCCCTGAAGGAGACATTGAGACAGAAAACTACCCACCAGTGTTCTGTGGCTTCCCAGCATGCAGAAAATACTGTCTGGGAAGTGTGATTTTCATGCAAGTAGGGCTGGGAGCCACATTACAAAGAGCCTAAGAGCAAAACCATCACCGGTGTGTTCAGACGTGTGTGCGATGAACGATCTCTTGGAGTCACTCGGGAGCTTGAGCTTGGTTAGAATGAAGAGGAAAACAGAATACCACTCCAGATTGAAAATGTAAACCCTGTTGGTTGCTTGCTTTGTTCTCTAATTCCTCCTCCCGCGTCCAGCACCGTGGGGGATGACTGTGTGTAGGTGGAGGGGTTGTATGGGATTTTAAGGAGGTGAAAGGCGTTCATGGCGCAGATGTGTTACGTTTGGTTATGGATGGATGCTTTCCCTCCTTCCTTTCATTTTGGTGGGTCCCCATACCTCAGAGTCAATACCCAGGAACAGGACTTGACAACCAAGGAAAATACTTACTTGGATGTCAATCAGATTTTTCTCACTGACTTTTCCTCCTTTCCTTTTTCCCATTCAGCATATGTTGCTATGTCCTCTTTCTGCAGAGACTTGCTGGAATTGCTATTTATTTCTGTGTTTTTTTTTTTTTTTTTTTTTAAAAAAAGGACCGTAGCTCTAACTGGACCCATCTGGAGAACTCACTCATTCTCTGGAAATAGCTGCATGACTGGGTTTCTGCTAACAGCAGAATTTGATTTGCTCCTCCACCTTCGTGTTTTGTTCAGTGCCCTTTGGAGTTTGGCAAAATTACTTTTAATTATCTCTGCTGCTTCCTTTAATAAGTAGCTTTGAGCAGCTTCCTAGGGCCACCTCTTGTCTTTCTGTGTGAGATTGCTCTTGCTTCTCCAAAACACATTAAAAGGAGACACTGAAGGCAACTTGGTACTATTAAATTTTAGTCACACTGTCTGTGAGGGAGCTGGGGCTTGCTAGGGTAAAGGTCGCACCTGCTAGAAAAAGCACATGGCCTATTTTGGGAATCTGGGCACTCAGCAGCGGTGATCATCACAATGGTAAACCCGCCTTTCCCCCTCCCCCAAATTACATGGTTCACTGTGTATAGTATGGTGCAGCAAGAAATGCCAGCCTCTCAGGTGCTGGCAGATCAGTGGCATTATTTCCTCATTTACTTCGGAACCCATCTAAATCTGTCCGTTGTCATTCTGAGAAAGAGTGACACAAGAGGGAGAAACAAAGCAAATTGTTAAAAAAAAAATAAAAAGAAAGAAAAAGAGTGGGGCTCAGGTTTATGGGCCAGGAAGGCATATATTGGCTACCTACAATTAGCAACTCCTAGAACATGATAAAATCTCATCTTCCAAAGGTATTCCAATACCCTACTTGCAGTTTGAATTTGTATTTCATTTTCCAGGATACAACTGCTGTGTGTAAGGAAAAAGAACCAAATTTATTTAATTCAATAAGCAGCTAATAGTTTCCTACCCCCAGCCCCGTATCTAGACATGTCATTGGGTGGTGACCATACACTCATTTCTCCTTTGCTGTAAGAGAATGAATAACCCTGTTGTTATATGAGCATCCTCCTCATTTTGTATACTGGCTACTAACGGCATGATCTTCTGACTCACTGGGCTGTGGATCCAGCAGTCCATCTTCTGTCCTGCACTGTCAGTCCTTCCTTACCTCCAGAATCCACCCCCCTTTCTCTCACTCTCTTGCTCTTTCTCCCCTTCCAAGTACACTGCTCTCCCTTATCCTAAAATAAAGTAGAAAACTAACAAAATGCAGCATCATAGGGAAATTCTATTTTTAATTTCTTGAGGTGGGTATTATAGAGGGCACGGATTGCATGGAGCACTGGGTGTGGTGAAAAAATAATGAATACTATTATGCTGAAAATAAATAAATTAATAAAAAAAAGAAAACTAACAAAATGCAAAAAAAAAAAAAATGAAGACACATAAATATTTTCAGCATCCATTCAAATCATTGTTCGGGATGGTTCTCTTCCATGGGATGCTATAAGTTTATACTGAGGGTCGATAGGGGAACCAGAGCTAGGGAAAGGATTGGTTTTTTTCTAAGCATGTTGTTGAGAATATTCATCATAACACACAGTAATTTGGAAAAGAAGACTCACAAGAAAGAAATACTATGTTTAAAATGATGAGCTACATTGCTTCTGAGTAACTGATGTCTCTTTATTATGAATGATCTCGTGAACATGGTTCCTTCATGTGGTCTCAACTTTGGAGCAGGTAACTGAGTGTTGGGCTCGCTCATAGCAAGTGGGAATATATTAAATGGTGTCCAGTGTTTTGCTGGGCCCATTCTTGGCTTCATTTTGTGTTCTTCCCCTTTCTCTGATTTATTCTGAAGACCAGGATGAATTGTATGTACGATGTCTCCTTACCTCCCCTTTGAAATTCCAGGCTCCATCTTGGTCATGGCCTGTCTCCAGCAGCCTTGCTCAGTCTGCAGGAATCCACCATCGCTTGTGACTGCTACATTCTTTTCCTTTATGCCTTTGGCTCCTTGACTTATCTGGGTATTTTCCACCTCTGAGTGATGTCCCCTTTCCTTATGTTCTAATTGTCCTTCCTGGCTCTGTTCTCTTCTTTGTGACCAGTCTCCTCCGTGTTCATGCTATGATCTCTTACTTCCATGTGAATAACCTGCTGATATTAATTCTCAATGTCTTATTTATTATATAAATAAATAAACATATATTTATTATATATTATTTATTATATTATTCTCAATATCATATTATATATGCTTTCCTTCTATAGCTTTAGTATATACTTCTTGCTGTCTTCCAGGTTCTTCTTTTGTGGTCCTGCTGATTCTGACCAGTTAACAGGACGTACCTTCTCCTCTCTCCAGTCCATGCTTCCTGGTTTCCTTTGTTTCTGTTAATTCTACTCAATCCTCCAACATCGATGCCTCAGTGCTGACTTATCTTTTCCATCATTTCTGCCTTGTTATGGGTCCTCTCCCTCCTGAACCCTCTATTTATCAAATTAAGACTAACTTGTACAAGACTATGACATCTAGCCTTCTACACATTCCTGCCAAATTAATCAATTTTTATCCATTAATAAGTAAAAAGATTATGGCATAAAGGGATAGATGTGGCCATTGAAGCCAGACCGGCATGGGTTTGAGTTCATACTCTGCTCCTCACTAGCTTAGCTGGCTGACTTTATCTCACTGTGTAGCCTCAAATTTGGTAGGTCATGATGGGCTGCTGCATGATGGATAGTTAAAAATCCCAGTGCTTATAATGACAAGATTTGCCTTTCTTTCTTATATCACATATCCAATATGAAATGGTAGGGGTCCATGAATGGAGAAAGGGAGTGCCATACTGTTTTGTAGTGTGGAGCTCAAAAACCACACAGGTACTTTCCACTGAGTTTCATGACCATGGCTAACTCTGGATGGTGGAAAGTGTATACTGACGACCCATTACTCTCAGGCTTGGACTTGCAGTGAGGAGGGATGTTTGCTCAGTCTAAGCTGAAGCTCGGTGAGTCATGGTGCTCTGTTCCCTCTTCCACAGATAGCATTTTTTTCAAATGTTTCAAAAACATTTTTATTCCAGCCTTCAGCCTAGAATAAAACACACTTGCTACTGATCAGTGAAGAAATTGCAGTATAATTGAGAAATAAACTTCTGTGATTTTAAGTCATGGAAATCTGGGGATCAATTGTTACTATACCATTATGTAGTGAGAGCTGACAAATACAGCTCTGAACAGTACTTAAAATAAAGACTATAACTTTATAGTCATATGGCCATAATGGAGGCCATAGTGGAGGTGTTCCAGAAACCATTTAGTGGGAGATGCCAGATTAATTGTGCATAGTCATGGCCCTGATCATACAATTTCTATGCTCAAACTCCATTTTCTTAGAATAATTTAGTTCTCTTAGTTGATCTATCAAGATTCGTTTGCATGTTTTCACTTCAGCGATACTTAAAAACTATTATTAATCTCAGCCATGAAGCCATCAGCTTCATGCTCAGACTCAACTCTTCTTATAATTGCTTCAGTCTCTTTCTTTGTACTTTCTTTTTTTTTAAAAAAGGTTTTATTTACTATTTATTTGACAGAGAGAGAGAGAGAGAGAGATCACAAGTAGGCAGAGAAGCAGGCAGAGAGTTGGGGAAGCAGGCTCCCCGCTGAGCAGAGAGCCCTATGTGGGGCTCGATCCCAGGACCCTGAGATCATGACCTGAGCGGAAGGCAGAGGCTTAACTCACTGAGCCATCCAGGCACCCCGCTTTGTACTTTCTTAATTTGTGATTTCCTTCCTTGGAATTCCTTGTACTTTCTACATTTTGCCGTGAATACAACTTCTCATCTATACCCTTTCAAGACTGATTTCCACTGATTTTCTATTATTGAAAAGTTTCCTGTCCCTCAGGTAGATGACCACTTTCTTCTTCCAATTTCCATAGCATTAGAACGACATCATCAGCTGGCATATCACTTTCTTATTACAAAATTACAAATACGCCTTATCTGTTTGAGAGACACTCTATATGACAGTTTAGATAGAGCCTTGAAGAAGTAAAGAATGCTTCTTGGATATTGAATAGAGGAACTTCACATCCACTGTGTTAGGTTCTAAAAGAAGCAGAAGCTATTAAAAAGATCTCTCGAAAGTAAATGACATTTATTTTATACTAAGACTTTGCTGTTAAAAAGAGCTGTTGCAGGAACCACAGAATCCATAATTAAAATTTGTTAGTTTAGTATCAAATACAGAATGTATGTGGAAAGAAGATAAAGTAAGGGAAAGATCATGACAGTTATTTAGCTAAGGACTGATGTGAAAGTCCGTTTGACAACCTCAACTTTAATGCACACTTTTATTGCCTATCTCTTGAGAACAGACATATATTTGTCCTTGTTTTTAAAATAAATTTTCTCTTCTTAGATATTCCTCACAAGTCATTAACTCATATACCAACTGTCCCTATTCTCAGCCATTTTATCCATGTGAAGACAAAAATATTTCTATGTCTTATTATCTGCAACACACTGGCCCTCTTCTCATTGAAGGTCCCTATATGTGATAGGGACTTCATTAGCAGTCCCTGTGTATCAGAGGCAGAAGCATGGTCTTTTATAAGCCATAAGACTTCAGAGATATATTGGCTGTGTTCACTCAGAAGTTCTCAACTTAGTGGTCAGTTGGTATTTAAGCTGTCCTTAGCCTTAGGGATTTAGGATTCAAATAATTTGCTCCAGATGGTAAGAGAGAAAGCCTAGACATTGGTTAATAATTAAATCTGACTTTGAGAGTTTAAGTCCAAGATAGGGGAAAATAATACAGCATTTTATAAAGGAAAGCACATAGTTTTAAAAATATTATACATAAAATAATATATATAATGTATATACAATATATAATATAATATATATTACATTATAGAACATCATAAAATATTATATATACATAAAATATTATCTATATCATTATATACATACAGAGTGAACGCATGCATGAGAGAGATTGATTTAGGTACAGACATACTCATCAACTGTGAGGAATCAACAAAATGTATAGAAGTGACATGGGGTAGGTGACATTGTTATGGACACAGAGCTACCAGTTAGGAAACAGAAAGCAATATAACACAGCAATGATGATTATATACAACCATATAAACAAAACCAAATAATTTTGCATGACTCAGAAAGATAAATTCACTGTAAAATTTAAACACTTTAACACTCCCCTCTGTGATTAAACATGGAGATTAAAACTAATTACATAGATTTGAATAACTATCAGTAAAGACCACTTGAATTTTTAGGTACACATTCTTTTTAAATGCACATAAAATAACAATATAGACCATGTGCTAGGCAGTAAAACCAATGTCAATAAATTCCAAAGGCTTGAAATCACCTAATACTAAATAAACACACTCACTGACCGCAGTGAACTAGTATGAGGAACAGTAACACATAAATGTGCTAGTTTGCTAGGGCTGCCATAACAAAGTACCATGGACTGGGGGCAGCAGGGCTAAACAACAGACATTTGTTTCCTTATGGTTCTAGAGACTGGAAGTCCAAGATCAAATGTGTCATCAGGGTTGATTTCGGCTGAGACCTCTCTGCTTGGCTTGTAGATGGCTGTCTTCTCCCTGTGTCCTCCTGTGGTCTTCCTTTCCCGTCTGTGTTCACTGTTCCCCTTCTTATAAGGATGCCAGTCATACTAGATTAGGATTCATCTTGAACACATGTGTATGTAATTAATTCCCTTTTGAAAGATCCTTTCTCCAACTATAGTCACATTCTGAGGTACTGTGGTTTAGAACTTCAGGATATGAATCCGAAATTGATTCAATTCAGACCAGTAATATAAGATAACTAGAAAAATCCCCCAAACAGTCAACAGTATAGCTAAAAATAGCTTCTAGCTTAAAGAAAATGTAATAAGCAAAATTTGAGATATTTTGAACTTCAAAATAGTAAGATCAAAACAACATTTCAAATTTGATATGATGCAGCTAAAAAAACGCTAAGAGGAATATTTATAGCTTTAAATACTTTTACTAGAAAGCAAGAATTTTAAAAGTCTGAATTTCTACCTGAAAAAAAATTAAAATAAGGATAAAATAAGCCCCAGGAAAGTAAATAAAAGGAAATAATGAATATATGAGAAGAAATGAAACAACAAACAGATAAAGTGATACCAGAAATTTTTAAAAAGCCAAAAGTTGTCTATTTAAGAAGATTAGTAGAATGGATAAAAGATTAGGAAGACCACTCAGAAAAAGACAAAAAAGGGAAAAGGCAGCAATGTAGTTTAATGGGGAAAGAAGAATATTCAATAAATGTTGCTAGAAAATTCTTTATATAAATAAAAAAAAACCTATTCATACTTCCACCACAGCCAAAAGCTAATCCCATATTGGCTCTTAATCTAATTGTAAACATGTAAACTTTCAAGGTCATAGACTTAAAGGATTTTTGCAACCCTAGAGTAAGCGACAATTGTTTAGAATGCAGAAAGCACTATTCATCAAAAAGAAAACAAAACATTAATTTTTTTAAGAAATTGAGATATAATCTACATATAACATCATATTAGATTCATGTATACAATGTAATTTATGTATGCATATATATTGCAGACTTATCACCAAGGTAAGCCTAGTTAACATCATCACATAGTTAAAATTTTTTTCTTGTGATGAGATCTTTTAAAATCTAGTCTCTGAACCTCCAAATATACAAAACATTATTATTGATTCTAATCAGCATGATATACATTACATCCACAGGACTTACCTTATTTTGACTGTCTTCACCCATTTTTTCCTACCCCATATTTTCTGCCTATGACACCCACCTACATGTTCTCTTGTTGTTGTTGTGTGTGTGTGTGTGTGTGTGTGTTTGAGTGTGTGTGTGTGTGTGTGTTTTAATTCCACATATCTGTGAGCTCATACAGTCTGTCTTTCTCTGTTATTTCACTTAGTACACTACTCTCAAGTTACATTCATGCTATCACAAAGGGCAGGAGTTTCTTCTTTTTTATGGCTAAATGATATTCCAGTATGTGGGGATGTGTCTATAAAATCTCACATTTTCTTTATCCATTTTTTCACCAGCAGACACTGTGTTGTTTCTATGTCCTAACTGTTATAAATAATGCTACAGCGAACATGGAGGTGCAGATATCTCTTCAAGATCCTATTTTCAGTTTCTTTGGATGAATACCTAGAATTGGGGTTGCTGGATCACTTGGTAGTTCTATTTTTATTTATTTGAGGAACCTTTATATTGTTCCCCTCAG
Organism: Mustela nigripes; assembly: GCF_022355385.1. NCBI lineage: Eukaryota > Metazoa > Chordata > Mammalia > Carnivora > Mustelidae > Mustela > Mustela nigripes. The sequence goes on along the minus strand of NC_081574.1, from coordinate 5,201,336 downwards.
TGGAATATCCATTTGTATTCCCACCAACCATGCACAGGAGTTCCCTTTTTCCACATTCCTGCTAACACTTCTTATTTCTTGTTTCTTTAATACTAGCCATTCTGACAAGTGTGAGGTGCTCTCTCATTTGGTTTTGCTGTGCCTGTCTCTGATGATCAGTGCTGTTGAGTACCCTTTCATGTACCTGTTGGCCATTTGTATTCTTCCTCAGAAAAATGTTGGTTCAGACCCTCTGCCCATTATTTAATACAACTGTTTGCTTTTTAAAATTTTTTTTACTGAATTTTATGATTTCTTCAGATATTTTAGAAAATAACCTATCATGAGATGTAGGTTTTGCAAATATTTTTTCCCATTCTTTAGGTTGCCTTACCATTTTGTTGATGGTTTCCCTTGCTGTGCAGAAACTTTTTAGTTGAATGTTGTCCATTTGTATATTTTTGCTTTTGTTGTCTATGCTTTTGGTGTTAAATCTAAAAAATCATCCCAAGACCGATGTCAAGGAGCTTAGTGTCTACAGTTTCTTCAAGGAGTTATATGGTTTAAGGTCATTTTCAACTCTTTAATCAATTTTGAGTTAATTTTTGTGTATGGTGTAAGATAGTGGTCCAGTGTTTTTTTTGTTTTTGTGTTTCCTTCTTTTTGTGTGTGGGGGGGTGGTTTGCTTGTGACCAGTTTTCTCAGCACAATGAATTGAAGAGACTATTCTTTCCCCCATTGTATACTTTTGGCTCCTCGTTATGAACTAATTAACCATACAGGCACGAGTTTGTTTCTGGTGTCTCTGTTCTGTTGCATTGATCCATATGTCTGTTTTTATGTTAATATGATACTATTTTGATTATTGGCTTTGTAATATGTTTGAAATTAGGAAGCATGATGCCTCCAGATTTATTCTTCTTTCTCAATATTAGTTTGGCTATTCAGGGCCTTTTGTGCTGCCATACAAATTTTAGAATTGTTTAAACTGTATTTAAATTCTTTTATAGAATATTTAAATATTCCATATTTCTTAAATAGAAATATTCTTAAATATTTAAATAGAAATATTCTTAAATAGAAATATTCTTAAATAGAAGAATATTTAAAAATCCTTCTCTTCAAGAGGCAGCATTTAGAAAACAATTAGGTAAACTACAATCTGGGAGATAATATATGCAATATGTATCTGTAAGATTCATATCCATAATACATAAAGAACACCTATGAATCGATGATAAAATACAAAAAAAAAAAAAACCTCCAAAATTTGGCAAAAATCTCAGGCACTTAAAAAATATGGACATACAAATGGTTAATAAGAAGATGAAAAATGCTTAACATCATTATTCATTAGGGAAAAACAAAAACACAGTGCAATACAATTTTATCTCTATGAGAAATAAAAGTGGTACATTTTTGTCAAGGATGTAGAGCAACTGGAAGTCTCATACATTGAGGGAGTTTTAAGTGTTAAATACAATGGAAACTGATATTTGTTATGCTAATAAAGTTAGACACTTATCTTCTGATGAGTTATTCCACTTCCAGATATTTACTCCCCCCAAACTGCAACACATATTCAACCCAGCACTCACTTCCACAAGAATATTTTATTGCAACAACCCCAATCTGGAAACAGCCTATATATCAGCAGGAAAATATTAAATATAATAGATACAATAAAATATTATATAACAGCAAAAGAGAACAAGTTCCTTTTATTCTGATGGAAGCACAGAATCCAAGACACTGAGCAAATTAAGCCATTTATATGTAGTTTAAGAGCAGGTGGATCCCATTGATAACAATGGGAATAAGAAAATGGTTGTACCCAGGACAGGGAAAGGGGGCTGACCCTAAAGGAGCATGGGAAATCTGGGATGATCATAACATCCTGTACCTCAATAAGAATGTTGTTGGTATGGGTATGTACAGTTGTCAAAATGTATGAAATTACACACTTAAGATCTGTGCATTTTATGGTATGTAATTATACTCCCCAATTTAGAATGAGTAATTGAGTGTTTTGAAGATGACTGTTATGCAGAGTGTTCACATACTGAATGTCGGTGTCCTCTTGGAATTCAAATGTTGAAACCCTATCTCCCCCTTGTAATGTTATCAGGAAGGGGGGGCCTTTGGGAGATGATTACATTAGATGAGGTGATGGGATGGGACTCTGAAGGGTGGGATGAGTGCCCTATGAGGAATGAGAAGCTTGCCTGGCCTCTCTGCTCTCTACCTTGGGGGACCCAACAGGAGGTTGGCCATCTGCAAGCCAGGAAGGGAGCTCTCACCGGAACTCATGATGGCACCCCAATCTCAGACTCCGACCAGCCCTTTGGGACTTGAGAAACAAGGGGCTCTTATTTAAAGCCAGCTAGTCTATGGTATTTGTTATAACGCCCCCAAAGGACTGAAACAGAGGCCACTGATGTGAATGGTGGGAAGAAGCCTGAGGAGAATGACAGCAGACCCCAGACTCAAGACAAGGGGGTGAGCAGGTGGATGCGTGTGAGAAGCCCTGATCGCTGATGGATCACAAGCAGAGAGGAGCGTATGTTTGTTGGCTGGGTTGATGCCAATAGGAGCAGGGGGGGTAAAGTAGATACCCCCTTCATGAGTTTTGGGGAAGAAATATTCAAAAAGCACAACAAGCAGAGGCACCCTGGTAGGGTACAAATGATATTTGAACATTACTTATTTTTGAGTTGAAATTCTAAGTAAGATTATGCAAGATGTTTTTTCCAGGAGTCTTTTTCACTTGAAAATTGTTCATAGAAAAACTCTCCTGCTTACATGTTGATGATCACATGGGACCGTCCCTCAGCACCACTGTTGTTCTGTTTTTTTCATCAGCTAACTCCCCGGCCTAAAATTATCTTCCTCAAGTATGCACTCAGTGTAAGTAAAAACTCAGAGCTTCTTCTGTGAATGCATATTAAGGAAAAGTCCTTTGTGGTCTTATCCCAAGTTTCTGAAACGAGAATCATGGTATTTGGAAATTCTAGGAGCTATAGCAGCCTTCATATATAAAATCCAAAGAACCATTCATGTGTAGAGATGGCTCAGTCTGGCCAGCAGTTTCTGCTACCTGCCTCTTGGACCACATCCGTGTGCTGCTTCCCAGCTGTGGACTGTCAGCCTGTCATCCCAGGCTCTATGGAAATGACAGTCCTTCTAACATGTGAGGTTCAGCAGGAGCAGACTTCTCATCTTAAGACTTTGAAGGAACACTGGGAAGCACAGACCCAAAGACCCTCATTCCTTTATAATTAGAAGAGCTCACAATTCCTGGTGCCATCTCAAAAGCATGGCCTTAAAAGTTCCCTAAAATCAAAAGTGAACCTACTCTGAATTATACTGAATTGACCTACCAATTCTGTTGGCTCCAATCTTGTTAAACCTCTCAACCCTGGAAGTTAACAGATACTTAGAGTACATCAGCAAGTCAGTTTCCAGACACTCGATCAGGATTTTTAAAATTCCAATCCCTGGAGTTCTGGGGCTGTTTCAGAAAATCTTTCAGGATTTTTGGTCTACAAGGCTGAGCAGGCTCAGAAACTTGGAAAGATGAGGGAAGGAAGCCTTTCTGAGGAACTCTGTAGACAGAGTTCAAGTCCAACATAACCACAGAGAGGTCTGTGCTCAAGAAGCCTCCAGTGTCAGTATCCCAAAATTAAAGTGATTTCTTTAGGGAAAAAGTCATTTTATTGTAAAATAGTTGGATAAATAAATACATGTAAAGATAAGCATCCTACATTTTTTCTTCTCTACTTGTGGCTACTTTCTCCTGCTTCTCATGCTTTAAGACCTAGTTTGTCTACCACACCAACCTTTATAGATCTCTTCCTTCCCAGAATTGTGCAAACCCCTACAGTTAGGCTCCCAGCTAGTCTGCTCTGAGGCAGTGGGGGAGCATACTGTGTAACACACGTGCAGAAACAAGGGGGCAGGTCTGGGTGAGAGAAGCGGGACCCCTGTGTGACAGAAGCAGGAAGGTCCCCCTCTCTCTTACAGGGAGCTCTCTTGAGCCTCAGGAAAGCCCAGAGAAACTCAGCTGCCACTGCCAGCAGCTGGAGAGGGAGAGTCCAAAAGGACACTGGGTGAGACATTAGAGTGTCCTCAACAACCAAACTTCTAGGCGAGCTGCAGTGAGAGGCCACCCAGCAGTCAGGAAACAGGAGCAGAAGGGAGCAGAAGTGTGTGGATTCACCTCCAGGTTCCCCCTTTGCCCTGCGAACCATATCCCAGGAGCCTCACCGGAACCCCTCGCTTTTGAGTCTCTCAGACTCCTCTCCAGTACCTCCTCCTTTGACATCCCTTTCTGGACAAGGCCACCGCTGAAGTTTCAAGAGAAGCATAGTATCCAGTTCTCCTTCAGAGCGTGAAGTTCATTGTAATGCAAAATTGTGTTCTCGTCTGTCTCCATTAAACTGTCAGGTCTTCTGGTAAGCAGGGGGGATAAGAATATATTGCTCGTTTTGTATTCCCAGCACCAATTCAGTGCTGGTTATAGAGCAGAATATCTTTTCTAACTACCTTCTTTTCTATAGAACGAGGTTCTAGAAACTTCGAAGGCGGGGGAAGAGCACAGAGAGGGGTACTCTGCTGTAATGGTGCAGAGAGGCCTGGAAGGCTGGAGAGAACAAGCATCCATCCAGCTTCTGTGTTCTTGATAAGATCCGAGGCCAGGGAATGATGAGAGCTGGTTGGGAGTGAGGAGAAACTGGCTTCTGGAAGACATGGGCCAAAATTGGAAAGAGCCACCTTAGGGAATGGAAAACAGCCATTTAAGGCTTGACTAATAATCCTGAAAACTCAGTAAGAAAAATTTTTTAAAAAGTATAAGGGAGTGACTCAGAATGTTTGTGTGTTTGGCTAGAAATAGAGAAAGGGACAGAGTAGGTCCAGCGGGACTTCAAAAGGGAAAAGAATTGCTCTGGTGAGAACTGGGTTGAAATAATTGAGCCAAATGAACAAAGTCCCAGTATTGTTTTTGAAATATTTCAGCCCAAGAATAATTTCAAATGGGAACCTACCTTTCTAATTTCCTCCTGCTATTATGGGGGAAATGTAAAAACCTTCGAAGATTTACTTCGGCCACGGCCTTTCAACAAAACCGCAACAGGGTACTGTCTCTTTTTCAGTGACCCATCATTGAACTCCCGAAGGCATTCTTGGTTATGCAGGTCCTGACTTGGTACAAAATCAGAAAAATCAGCAGAGTGGTTATATGACAAGCAAAACTTTTAAGTACTTTGTGTCTTACTGAAAGGGGTTCTCTCAAGGAATAATGAAATATATGCACATAATGTGAATTATGGAGAAAAACATAAAGAAGACCATGTTATATTGGCATTGGGAAGCTGAGTTCCAAGGTTAGCAGAAATAACAATATCTGAGGCCCTGAATTACGTGGGTGGTGGACATGATACAGGGCACTAAAGACTCTGCGATCTTACCAGACCTGGGAATTTCAAGGACAGAGTGTCAATATCATGGGAAGAAGTTCAGATTCCAGGTTGGCCCTCAGCCCACTAAGGAGGGTGGGAAAGTTGGTCCTAGGAATTTGGAGTAATGGCAAAGCTTCAGAAAACACTGTAAATAGTGCACAGAATATGGACAAGATGTCATAGAAGGTTGTGTTTACCTGGAAGGCTGAAGGGCATCATTTTCTGTGACTGTCCCCAAGCCCCCCAGGACTGTGTTCCCTGCTACACGTGGTCGTGAGGTCTCTGTGGCTCCTCCCCTGTGAGCATTGTTCTCTGGCACCATGTGCCATACCTAAGGGCCTGACAGCGTAGAAATTTCATTTACTCTTCAACTTTGTGGGAGATTTTGAAGCTTTCTTTTGTTCTAATAGATGGTGGTGTTTTTTTTTGGGGGGGTGGGTTGGGAGTAGATGTTCCATGTGTATTTGAGAGGGTATGTTCTCTGTGAGCTGAGGATAAAGTAAGGTGTTTACCCGTGAAATCTGCTCCATGGTTGGATGGCGCATGCCTCCCGTGTTCTTACTGACTTGAGTCCTTCTGTTGGGTCTGGGACAGAGAACCGTATGTCTGTCCACTTCCAGTAGGTTTTTCCTTCTGTTCCTTCATGCATATCCTTTCTTTTGTACTCGCCTGTGGTGGTTTCTGTGTTATTTGGTACATAGATTCTTATCAGTATTTTATCTCTGCTGTGCACTGGGACTTGTAAAATAAGGTATCTTGTTTTTCCCCCACTCATTTAAACTTTGTAGCCTGAATTCTACCTTGTCTTTTGCAACCGCAGTTTTGTAATGTTTGCATTTGCTCTGTGGTATCTATGCCCACCCCTTGATTTTGTTTTCTCCGGTTCACTTTGTTGTTACATGTGTCTCTTCTCTGCAGTGCAGAGTTAGATTTTTCTATGCAAACTACCCTAAAAGTATTTTTTAATAGTAAAATTAGGTTCATTTTACATTTATAAATTTTATATCTTTGTATTTACTAAATACACTTACTGTATTTACTGTTTCTTTCTCTCTAAAGTCTGATTTTTAAATATTTATTTGTATTACTTATTGCATTTTTGTGTGAGGGTTATCTTTGTAACACTTTATATAATGACCTGAGTGCATTTTTCCTAACTCAAATATCTCCTATGCACTAGATGTAATCATTACTTATATGATAATCATGAGCCTAATACAGTTTTCCTCCCATTTCCTCTTTGTTATTTAGCTCCTTATTTTGATTTTGTCACCTCATGCCTCTCGTCTTATCCCACCATTGAGTTACTTTGAGATCTATTTTAAAATTATTCAGTGCTCAGCACTGGTCTTTGCTGAGGGTCTCCCAGTATGTGTCCCAATTAAATGAAGCTCATTCTCTAGTATTTTCCCTCAGAAGAGATCTTGTCTGCAGTATTCCTTGTGTTCTCACATTTTAAAAACCTTTTCCATAGATTCATACTTGAAAGATTACTCGACTAAATAGAATAGTTGGCTCTTTCTTTTATTAAGTGTATTTAGAATGTTGCATTACTTGTGTCTTCCTTTCTATGTTGCTTTAAGTAACTCTGATGGCAACTTATCTTCCTTCCTTATTTCCTTTGTGAGTGACCCAGGCATTTTGCCTGGAAAATACTTCCTGACTTTAAAGTCAAAAAGACATATTTAGGTTATATCTTGGTTATATATTAGGTTATATATTGACCATTCAAAGTACCTTTCCTAGACACCTGGTGGATCCTACCAAATGAAGACCCTGTAGGGTTCAATGATTCATTAGTTGTTTATAACACCCAGGAGTCAATTAAAAAAATAATTAAATTAAAAAAGAAAACATACTTAAAATTTTTCATTAAATATATTGTATCCTGATGGGGGGAAACCCAGGTTTCACTTTTTGAAATGTTTTGATATGTAAATAGTCTGCTGTATTATTTTGGTTTTTCACTCTTTGAGGGCTCTAATTACAATTTTGTTATATCTTCCTTTTATATCAACTTCCTCTTTGAAACTTCAAGTATGTTTCTCTATGTCCTGTTTCTTTCATTGTCTGTTTGTATTTCTTTTCCTTCAGGGACTTTCTAACTTAATCTTTATTTAAAGATGCCATTTTTTTTTCCTGAAGTTTTTTTTTTCCTGAGTTCAGATGAGTCTTAGTTCATATCTTGCTGTGTTGGTTCATTTCTGTATAAAGTTTTAAATTTCTGATTGAAAGTGCTTCATGTCTACAAATAGTTGTTTAAGGATAACTGATTATGGGTAGGGTAGTTTGTAAATGTGTCCCTTCATTTTCTGTTTGACATTTTTGGGAAGTTTTTTGTTTTGTTTTGCTTTTTAATCAGCATTGGCCTTTACTAGTGACTTCTTTTAATAGCTTTATATGGAAGCCTGGGGTTTTTTATGTGTTTGTTTATTTGTCTTGCTATTTAAAATTTTTGTTTAGTTTTATATACTCATAAATCAGGTGTGGGTAAAGATTTTGGATTCTAATTTGTTCAATTTTTATTTTCTCTTTTGTGTCAGAAGGGTCCTGTTGACTAGCATTTCCTTCTTCCAGTTTGCCACATCTCCGAGGATGACCTCCTGTTCCAGGTCGCTTAAAATTTGTGGCTTTTGTGGACTGCTACCTGTGCTTGCTCTACACATTCTCGAATATCTTCAGCTTTTGCAGCAGTAAGTTCTCTAGTCTCCTAGGCCACAGACCTGGTCTCAGTAATTCTCCATGGAGGGTAGGAGTCTTTCTTTCTAAAGTGCTTTCATTCCTGTTCTTCTACCACCAGGCCCCTGGTATTGACACTCTTGTTTTTACGGTGCATGTATGATGGCATGCATGGTCTTGTAGATGTTTCCTGATGTACACGTGAAAAATTCCTTCAAGTTTATATGCCAGTGAGATATTGGTTGTTGTGTGGGAAACTATAAAATGACCAAGAAAGAGCTCTTACAGCCCCACAAAAAATTAATGAGAAATCATGAAGTGTGCCTAAGTATGTCCCAAGAGACTTTCAAAAATGTTAATAAATTAAATTTCTGCATGTGTGAGGTAAGTACATGAGGATATATGATTTCAAGGAAGAGATGGCAAAATCATGGGAAGAAATAAAACTTTAACTGGCAGAGATCAGAAAAGAAATAGAAAAAAATAAGAAATAAAAGTAATATAGGCATTATCAGGAAAAGATAGGGAAAGCAGATATCACCAGATATACAGAAAGGAGACTTCCTTGTGGAATCAGATTCTTATTCATATAACAAAAACTTGTAGGTAGATCTACATATCTATCCATGTGCAAACAGACATAGACCTATAAACATAAGAATGAAACAGTCTTCATGACTGTTTTTTAAGTCTATAAAACACAAAGCTTAAAATCATGTAACACTTGTAATACCGACACATAAATGCAAATGAAGGGAGATCAGAAACCCTGTTTGTGATGTCCTATGAGATACTTTGTCCTCGAGAAACTTAAAAATAATGAGAACAGTGTGTTTGGAACATGAACCAGGCAAATGCAAGTAAATAAATAGCATGAGGTAGGGTAGAAGCTGGTGGGTGAGGTCATTCAGGAGCCTAGTAGAAATCATTATCTTATAACCAGACAATGTCATATTTAGGCTGAAGACCACTATTTAAAGCAAAGGAAGTGACTACCATGTTAAAGAACACAATTAGCAATCTAAATATAATATCTGTGGTGCCTAAGCATGAGCTCTCATAGTATAAAATCTTCAAAAAGCAGAGCACCTTTATTTAGCTCAGTGGGTTAAGTGTGGGACTCTTGATTTTTGCTCAGGTCATGATCTCAGGGTCGTGGGATAGAGCCCTGCATCAGGCTTCGATCAGCGTGGAGTCTGTCCCTTTCCCAATGCTCCTGCCCCTGCTATACCGCCCACCTGTCTATCTCTAAAATAAGTAAATAAATAAAATCTTTTAAAAAATCTACAGAAAGCAAAAGCTACAATTTATACAAGTAGAAATAAAGACACAATAACCATAAGACACATTGTTGTATACTTCATCTCAGGTGAGATCAGGAAATGGGAGTGAAATGAGTCAAGCAGAGAGAGTCTATGATTGTATGGTTTCATGTGTTTGAGGAGCATAAGGAGTAATTCGGAGGTCGTGGGGAGATGGAGAGGAGAAGGGAGAGGGTGGCTGGGTGAGCCTGGTGGTAGGTATTAAGGAGGGCATGTAGTGCATGGAGCATTGGGTGTGGTGCAGAAACAATGAATTCTGGTACACTGAAAATAAATTTTAAAAATAAATTAATTAATTTAAAAACATGGGAGACAGTTAACACAAATCAAATTGTCTTCTCAATGGAAAAAATGGGTATACTTTGGTTTTAAACATCTGTTACTTATTTACAAAACCAATCACAAAAAACTCTCAGTGTATTTTTAAAAAAATTCTCAATATTTCTAAGCAGTATCCACACTCCCTTATTAGAAGGGTGGGGGTAATTCTTTTAATTCTGTGTAAGTTTAGAGCTATCTATTTCTTACAATGTTTCATTGAATTAATCTACAAAGCCATCCGAGATTGTGTGGGAAGATGAATATAATTACTGCTTCAATTTTGGCAGTGGATATAGACTTGTTCAAACATTCTGTTTCTTCTCGACTTGGGGCTACTGCAATTTTCATTTTTCTGATGTTCAGTAGGAAGGAATCACCCTTGTTACTACTCAACCGTACAAAAGTCCACACTGGCATTTTCTTAGCAGAACGAGAAATGTGGTTGCATTTGAGCAGAGATGAACTCTGGTGATTAATACATGTGTCAGAAGGTTCTGGCCATGTGAAAACATTAAGATACCAAGATATTAAATTGTCCTGGAAAGGCTGACTTTATAATTTCCTGTGTGTCTTGGGTTTGTAACTGAGCTGGTGATTGTTGCTAGCTTCCTATGACAGTTTTCTTCTGAGGAAATCTGCCCTCATATTTATAAGCAATGTTTTATCTGCTATATGTTTTATCTGCTATATGTTTTACATACAGATGTGTTTTAAATGTACAATGTCTCTGCACAATTGAAAAATCTGTCTTCTTCCATATGGCATTTAGTAGAAGGAATCATCCACTAGCTGATACTTACTGACATTTATTACGTGGTTAGATACTGGATATAGTTCTACAGATAACTACCCTAGGAAGTAACAAGGAGTACACATTCATATAAAAATGGCCACATAATACAACTTAGCCTGTGATTAAAACCAATGAAGTGTTCAGATAATAAATGGTATGTTGAAAGAAATATAAATAATTTCTTAAGTATTTGGGAAAGGCTTCAAGGTAAAAATCAAATCTAATAGAATTTGAAGAAATTTTCTGTAAGCAAAGAAAGTAGTTGTAGGTTCTGTTTTAGGTTTTCAGGAGCCTTTTAGGGCTTACACAGAAAACGTTAAGAAACTGGTTTCAGTTTCCTTTCATGAAAAAGGATTTCCTTGAGGTAAATATAAGAGCTCTTATTGAAACAACTCCTCCAAATGTGACTGTTTGGAAACCAGGGAGAGAACTAGATGAGAAAATTTTCAAGGAGCGGAATTTATCAGCAAGCCTGGGGACAAGGGCACCACTCGGGACTCTGGGAGGCAGAACTTTGTGTTAACGTTACAATAGCTGGGAAAGGACAAATATTCCTCCCTGCTAAGGATTGGGATGTCTGCCTGCCTTTCTGTCCGGGTCTGTGAATATGTGGTGAAATCTTTAGGGGGAGCGTACCAAGACCAAGTCCCTCGGTAAAGGTCCTGGCTGGCTTGTGAGAAGAGCACCACCAAGGATCCAGTAGGGAGAGCTAGTGAGTGAGATGGAGGCATTTCAAGGAAGCCAAGACCATCCAAAATGGAAGGAAAGCAGAAAAGAGGGCTTTCTACCTAGGGTGGAGGTCGTCTGCTAAAAATGTATATAAAGACTTGGTCCACCAAATTGCGTATATTTAGATGACCTTCCTAAATTGCCTCCTGTCTAGATTCTTAGTAATATTTCTATATCACAGTATCCTTCTGATATGATATTTTATTCATATGTCTCAATAGATAAAAAATTTCTTTTTTGTTTTTTTTAATGATTTTATTTATTTTTTATTTGACAGAGAGAAATCACAAGCGGGCAGAGAGGCAGGCAGAGAGAGAGAGAGAGAAAGAGGGAAGCAGGCTCCCCGCTGAGCAGACAGCCCGATGCGGGACTCGATCCCAGGACCCTGAGATCATGACCCGTGCTGAAGGCAATGGCCTAACCCACTGAGCCACCCAGGCGCCCCTAGATAAAAAATTTCTTAATGTCATGATCATTTTCTTTCTAATACTAAAGAATTGTGATTTTTTCTACATATTGGCTATTTTATTTAGCACATTATAAAATCTTATTTACTTCTGTTTTACAGGTAGTATCAGAAAGCTTTTGCAATTTAAACGGGAAAATGCTTCAAAGTCGTAGAAGGTGGAAAACATTCTCACTGTTCATTACTACTGATAGGGAATAAGGAAACAAGAGAGAATTTACTTGATTTCTTAGGGGAGTTTTAGAGGAAAAAAGGTTCCCGAGTCATAAAAATAGATAAGTAAATGTCGTACTCTGAAATAAAAAGATTCTTTTAACTTTATCTGACCCAAAAGTCATATGAAGATACTTAAACAGTTTATTTCTAGTGATGCAGAAAGTATGGAAAAGTACCAGGATAGGAGGTGAGACAGAGGTAAGATGGCTTTACAATTTGAGATGAGTTAAATGCTGGGAATAATAGGTCAGTTCAGTGGAGTGAAGTCTGGCCGGAGGGCTTTGAAGAGGGTTCATCAAAATCATGTCCAGTCTTAACTTTAGGAAGGGGAACCTCAGAAAGTTGTCTTCATCTATAAGAAGTTTAACATTGTATTTTATGGCAGAATTGAGAAGCCAGTCATTTTTTTTTAAAAAAAGGAGCAGTTTTTGGCAAAAACTGAGAAGTCCAAAGTTGCCATGTTGCCCCTCATATGCAGAGTCTCCCACTGTCAACATCCCTACCAGAATGCTACGTTCCTTAGACTCGATGAACCTACTTTGTCACATCATTACCCAAAGCCCAGAGTTTGCCTTATGAGCACATTAGGCATCACTCTTGATGTTAGGCATTCTGTAGGTTTCAACTAGTGGATGATGACATGTATTTATCATTATGGTGTCAACGCAAAGTAGTGTCACTGCCCTAAAAACTTCCCTGGGCTTCACATGTTCATCCTTCCTCCGTACCTTCAACCAGTGGCTGTTGCTTTTACTGTCTCCATAGTGTTGCCTTTTCCAGAACGCCATGTAGTTGGAATCTTGCAGTATCTAGCCTTTTCCACTTGGCTTTGTTCCGTTAGTCATATGCTTTGAAAGTTGCCCCCCAGTCCTTGCTTGCCTTCATAGCTCATTTCTTCTTACGGGTGAAACATATTCCATTGTCTGGCTTGGACCACAGTTTGCTTATCCATTCACTGACTAGAGGACGTGTCAGTACTTACGGATAAAGTGCTTAATTTGCTCAAATAGCTTGTATAATTGATGGGAAATGCCGGAGAACCAGGCACAGAACAAGTTCAGGGACCAGAGGGGCAAGATGGGAAAACCATAGCCAAAGTCAAGCCACAGGAATGCGCTGGTTAGAATTCCCCCACTTGAATCACTGTTACAGCCATTTTGCACAATACTGCTGTACATTGATTCAGATGGAGTGCAAGAAATCACCCTCTCTGAGTCACGTATTTGATGTTCCTGGGTGGGGTAGTCAATCAGCTAAACATTGTGCTGGATTCCAGGGAGTTTGGGGAGGAAAGTGGCGGACACTTCTCCCTGTACCCCTAGGCTGTGCCTTTTGTCTCTGGAAGTCCTGAGTGTTAGGAGATTTGTTCTAAACAGATAGTTTGGTGATAGGCTCTCAAGATGATGACATCTCACCTAAAACTCACTAAAAAATACTGTGCAAGGTGCAACAGGATAGGGTGTGCGTTTTGAAAATTTTTTCTAGCTATATTATAGATTATGGTTTGGAATAAGAGTTTGCATTGGCAGGGAGGTTAGAGGTCTGTTGCTGTTGCTGAAGAGAAATAATGTGGGCTTGATTTAAAAGTGTTGGTTAAGGCAAGGGATATTGGAAATGAGATCAATTAGGCAGGACTATTGGTTATAAAAGACAGAAATATAGATAAAGGAAGACTTTATTGACTCATCATCATCTGGGAAAAAAAGATATGGAGCAAGAAAACATTGGAAGATAAAGATACAGGTGTACAGGTGGATGTCTGGTGGAGCTGCTGCCAGGAACTTGACTATCATCCTTGTCCAGTGGAGCTGCTGCTAGGAACTTGACTTGTGCCACCATTTCTCACCCCTCCTTCCCTTCGTATGTCAACGTCATTCTTGGCCCGCAGCAAAGCACCTTCCTGCCCCAGATGGTAGCAAGCATTCTAGAAGCTCCCCAAACTCTCATTCCATCTTCACTTCCAGAGGACAGCTGACTTCTTCTCCAGTTCCTGTCAGGAGAGTTCCCCTGAGGGGCCCTGTGTGGATTAGGGGCTCACTCCCATTCCTATTTACCATGGCCAAGACATTGGGATCCTGTGTGACCGTGATGGCCTTTCCTGAAACCACCAGGTTGGGTTGAAGGAGATGCGATGCACCTTCTAAGAGGAATGCCATCTTTGAAGGATGGATCAGTGCTAGGTGCGTAAGAGGTAAATAGTCACCATGGGTGGCAGGTGGAGGCATCAGCCAGAATATGCAGCCAACAACAGTTACCTGGGAGATGTCCACAAGGATGACTCATTGGTAATGTTAAGATATGTAGTTAATTGGAAGTTAACTGTGATTTACCGAATTTTTGTTAGATTGTCAGCTGTTTTGTGACAATTAAGATAAACTAGAGATTGTTGCCCTATTCAATAGAGGGTAGACTCACAGTATAAGAAATAGCACATGAATATAATCTTGAGAATGAGGACCTTTCACACTGACTGCGCTACCCCATGTCCTGATGTACTGACGACCTCCCCACTTTCTCCTAAACATTACATCTGGATGGTTCCTGGACTGTAGGCCCAAGATCTTGATGCCCTTGTCAGTTCAAAAGGACATGAAGACTTTCCTAAGAAGACTTGGTACCATTTTCTCGTTAATGCTGTCATTGGGCTTCCTTTTTTTTATCTTCTCTTTCCTTCATGGTCGTCTTCTGGTGCTGCTTCGGCTCCTCTGATGAATCATCTGCTGCCCCATATCTTCCAGTTCTCTGCCACATTGGGGTGCAGAGTGACACGGTGTAGCGTGGTGTCTGTATGTGTTTGGATCAGAGTGTCTGGTCATGTGGTGCTGGAGTAGCCTTTATCTCCCTGTTTCTTATTTTCTGTCCTTGGACAAACTATAAGCCTTAATTTTTATTCATTATCCGAATAGGCTTTTTGTCCTACACAATGGGATTTTGTAAACCTCCTTGGTTTTACAAAATTCCTAAGGCAAATGTGCCTGCACTGTAATCTGCACAAGAACAAATCAAACCTTAGTCAGTTATAAGCTATGCAAAATGTGGGTTATATAGTTTGAATTATTCATCTGGAATAGATCTTCTGTGCAGTGAGTGATGCTGTACTTGACAATAAGTGATAAATAATAGTGATTTTGATGAATTTTTTTGGATGGATGGCTTATGGCAATGCATAACCAGCAGGAAAACATTACATTTTAAATTGGGATCACTACCCCAATACAAAATAAACAGATGCTGTGACTTGGCAGTTGCTGAGAACAACAAGCCTCTAACACCTAAAGGAGAGGAAACTGATGGAAATGCGAGAGCAGCCCTTCTACCTGGCACTTTCCCCGTAGCTTCAGTTAGGAACAGAACATCACTGATGTTTTGGACTTTGTGTCCTTATTCTTCCCAGTGATAGGCATGGGGTTTCAGAAACCCACCTGTCCTTAACTTGCTTATTAGTACTTACTTTGGGAAAGGCAAGATGATAATTCCAGAGGAGATAAAGGAATGATTAAGGTATTCATGCTTTTGAAGATGCCACTCTGGTGAGACATTCCTGGAGTCCTAGGTCAGAGCTAATGGATCATACTTAATGTGTCATTGAAGATACTCAAGTTAAGAGACAGTGATTATCTGAAGAATTCTGTGTTCTTGATTTTCTATATTTTCTCTCTGAATAACAGGCAGAGCATAATGCAAAATCCTCAATTAATGAATTAAGAAAAAGGACAACATTTATGGTACTCATTATCAAAAGTTGATATACTTAAATCATCAAATTTCATAGGTGGCTTACTGGGATAATATTAATATCTTAGCAGTTTTTCTCAACAGAAAAAAAATTGAAGATCTGTTAAAGAAATAGCCTGAAATTTTTTTTTCTTTATCAAAATTCTTCTCTTTCTTCAATACTCTGCCTCTGTGAAGTTTTCCCTCTAGTCTCTCAGTGGAACTAGGGATGATTTCCTCTGAGCTGTCCTACTGTGGGATCTCTTTGGGATATGAGTCTCCATTGCCTTGACTGATAGCCAGACATATAAAGGCTCTTTTTTTTATGCTCCAGTATCATGTTCAGACTCTGAAGTCTTCTCGCACAAATGGGTCACTGCTGCTCAACCATCACCCCATGAGCAACAACTTACTGCCCGTCAGCTTTGTAGGACTCACCTTAAGATTTGGTATCAAGAGTAAGAACATCTGGTCAACTAGTTTTTTGTCATGGGTTTATGCTCCTGGGCAGAGAGTGAGGAGGCATCTCTGTTTTATCTTCCATGACAGGAGGTGGGGCTGTGCCTCCCAGTGTGATGGGCAAAATTGCATTCCTTAAAACCAGGAAGAGATGGTGGGTTGGAAGTTGAGTGGTCAGCGCAATGTCTACTGTCATTTATAGAAATAGACTTTCTGCACATGTGAAAAAGTTTGCCTTAGACTAGCAAATTCGTACTTAAGAATGAAACAATTAGAGATATTTCTATAACAATCAAAAGACAATGAAAACATACCATTACTATTTAATCTTGTGCAAGAAGTTTTTGACAATGTGCTAGGACATGGAACAGGACAAGGCATACATATTGGATTAGGGTGGGCCATATGTCCAATGTCTAGTGTCCCTGTATGCAGAAACACAGAGACAAAACCCAAGGACAAAGGCAATGTGACAGGAGATTGGAATGCTCTTTGCACAAGCCAAGGAAGACCAAGGGATGTCAGCCACCACCAGAAGGGTCCAAAGGCTCAAGAAAAGATTCTTCCTAGAGCCTCTGGGTGTGGTCTGAGCCTACCAACACCTTGATTTTGGGCTTTGAGCCTCCAGCCTCCAAAAGCCTTTGGACTTTGAGAGAGTGAATTTATGTTGTTTTAAGCCACTTGGTTTATGTAACTATGTCATTGCAGCTCTAGGAAACTAATAGAAAGCAATAATGGGTTGAGACTATATTAATATTTAATTATACTAATTCTGATTTTTAAAATTTTTTTAAAGATTTTATTTATTTATTTGACAGACAGAGATCACAAGTAGGCAGAGAGAGTAAGGGGGAAGCAGGCTCCCCGCTGAGCAGAGAGCCTGACGTGGGGCTTGATCCCAGGACCCCAGGATCATGACCTAAGTGGAAGGCAGAGGCTTTAACCCACTGAGCCACCCAGGAGCCCACTAATTCTAATTTTTTGTAGATATGTTTGTGGGTATTATTTTGTATATAATGCCCCTAGGGAAAGCTATGGTACCTGTGCCTAAAAATACAACAGAAATTGTTGGGCCTTCTCCATAACTCTACCTACAGAATGTCTTCACTTCAATAGTAATGTGATTATTGATTCAATAAGCATCTGTTAGATTTTACAACACAGTATAAGTGGGAAAAACTGAATTTGTTATGGATCATGCCAGAAAAGTTATAGTTAAAGGGGCACCTGGGTGGGTCAGTCAGTTAAGTGTCTGCCTTCAGCTCAGGCCATGATCTCAGGGTCCTGGCATTGAGCTCATCAGGTTCCCTGCTCAGTGTGGGCTCTGCTTCTCCCTCTCCCCTCACTCCGGCTTGTGCATGTGTGAACACGCATGTACTCTCTATAAAATAAAATATTTTTAAGTTGCAATTAAAGATAAAACATTTATTCAGGGGTGATAATTCCATCACTAATGAAAAAATGTGTATTTCCTATTTAGAAATAATGGGTAGTTTTGCAGACCCGCCAGCAGCATAATATCACATAAGTTTAGATTTTTTTTGTCTATAAAGCAAAAAGCCTGTGTGTGTTAATTTGCATTTCCTACTTAAGTTAAAGAAATCTGGTAGTTTGAGTGCAAAACATTCACAATAAAAGAAACCTATTGAGGGACTTTCCTTCCTGGCCGTGGCAGGTTGTCTGGGATGAGAAGGGCTCTCCCACCAGTATGACCCTAAAGCTGGAACAAACACATGAAGTGGCTTGCACACACTGAGTAGCAGGTGCTACAGGACCTGGTCCTTGATGAAAGAGAAACGCAAGGGGTGAAGGTCATGGCCGCCTCGCGTCTCCTTCACGCACACTCTCCTGTGGTAGGTAGCATAGTCTGTTGGATGCCGGGCAGCACGGTGGTCTCATTAAACAGGCACAGATAGGAGTCCCAGGTGCTGAGCCACGGGGATTTGTGTGGCATGGGAACTCACGGCTGGTCTTTGGCTGAGGGTTATGTTTACGTGTGCAGACGGAGACTCCGGCACTTAGTACAAATCCCTAGATTTGACGTGTGATCTAGCCAAGCCTGTAGAGCTCTTACAGACATGAGCCTGTGCAGACCTGGACAGCTCTCATCCTGTCTGAGATTCGTGGGAGATCCTGGAGGCCGTGACTGGCCCCCGCATCGCAGTCCTAGTTGGGGACTAAGATCAAATCCCAAATAGGTCCACTGCGGTAAAAAGTAAAACCAAACAAGATAGGGGCAAAGGGCTCACCAGTGATGCGCCTGGCTGCCGGGAAAACATTCCAGAGAAGCCGACATCTCCAGAGCCTACTGTCAGCTGAGCAGCGCACCCTGAAAAATTACTAATCCTACAAAGAAGCGGGAGAATGTTATCAATTTAAAAAGTGTTATCAATTAAATTTAAGTGTTTTAATTCTCAAAGAAGGAACAAATAGATCCCAAGGTAATAGCAGTGATGGCAGCAGCAGCCAAGCACGTTTCTGTCCTCGTTTTAAGTACATTTTATGAGTATGTTCAAAGACTTAAGGCAGAAGACATCCATAATTAGAAAGGAGATTGGAAATCATAGCAGATTAATTAAAACTGTAAAAACAAGCCAGTGGAAATTTCACAGTTACACATGTACTATTTGAAATATAAATTATAATGAGTGAACACAACGTCAGATTGGATATCACTGAGCAAAATATTCCTGAACATGAAAGCAGGTAAATAATCACAGAAGCAAAGTGATGAGGAAAAACCAGAGGCTTAGAAACCAATGGGACAATCTCACAAGGTTTATTTAGCCCATGTGTAATTGGAGGTCCGAGCAAAAGAGAAGGAGAAATAGAGTGGGTCAGAGGAAAATACTCTGAGATCATGGGTGGTTTCTATTAAATTTCAGAAGTCAGCTTATAAAATGAAGAAGCTGCACCATAATGCATTTAAAATATAACCATATAACTATATTTTATTTATGTGTATAAAATGTGTATTTATATATAATTACAAAAACCAATATAAATACAAAATACAAAAATAAGCAACCTGCACATATCATAGTCACATTGTTGGAAATAAAAGATAATGAGATGAAAGCAACCAGGGACACTTGACACATGTCATAAAGAAGAAAAATGGTTGAGATGGTGGGTGACTTCCCATCGGGAACCATGGATGCCAGAAGACACATCTAAGGTGCTAAAAGGAACAAAATAAAACAAAACTAAAAAACTCTTGAAATTTACCATTTTTCATTTATCTAATGAAATTTTCCTAAAAAGTTAGGGGCAATAGATACATATTCACATTAGAAAGAAAACTTCAGATGATGCACTGTAAACATAGGTATGTTGTAGTAATTGCTAAAGAAAGTTCTTCAGGATAAAAAGACAGATGCAAGCTCAGGTTTGAAGGAGAAATGAGGGGTGCTGAAAATGATAAGTGGATGGGTATTTTTTTCTTTTTCTTTTTTTATTAATTATTTTTATTAACATAGTATTTGCCCCAGGGGAACAGGTCTGTGAATCGTCAGGCTTACACACCTCACAGCACTCACCATAGCACATACCCTCCCCAGTGTCCATAATCCAACCACCCTCTCTATAGCCCCCCTACCAGCAACCCTCGGTTTGTTTTGTGAGATTAATACTCTCTTATGGTCTGTCTCCCTCCTGATCCATCTTGTTTCATTTTTTCCTTCCCTACCTCCCAGACCCCCCCACTCTACCTCTCAAATTCCTCATATCAGGGAGATCACATGATAATTATCTTTCTCTGATTGACTTATTTTTCTCAGCATAATACCCTCTTAATTCCATCCATGTTGTTGCAAATGACAAGAATTCATTTCTTTTGATGGCTGCATAGCATTCCAGTGTGTGTGCGTGTGTGTGTGTGTGTGTATCCCACATCTTTATCCATTCATCTGTTGATGGACATCTAGGTTCTTTCCATAGTTTGGTTATTGTGCATATTGCTGCTATAAACATTCAGGTGCACATGCCCCTTCGGATCCCTACATTTGTATATTTAGGGTAAATACCCAGTAGTGTGATTGCTGGATCATAGGGTAGCTCTATTTTCAAATTTTTGTGGAACCTCCATGCTATTTTCCAGAGTGGCTACTCCAGCTTGCATTCCCACCAACAGTGTAGGAGGGTTCCCCTTTCTCTGCATCCTCTCCACATCTGTTGTTTCCTGACTTGTTGATTTTAGCCATTCTGTCTGGTGTGAGGTGGTATCTCATTGTGCTTTTGATTTGTATTTCCCTGATGCCAAGTGACGTGGAGCACTTTTTCATGTGTCTGTTGGCCATCTGGATGTCTTCTTTGCAGAAATGTCTGTTCATGTCCTCTGCCCATTTCTTGATTGGATTATTTGCTCTTTAGGTCTTGAGTTTGGTAAGTTCTTGATAGATTTTGGATACTAGCCCTTTATCTGATAGGTCATTTGCGAATATCTTCTCCCATTCTGTCCATTGTCTTTAGGTTTTGTTGACTGTTTCCTTTGCTGTGCAAAAGCTTTTGATTTTGATGAAGTTGCAGTAGTTCATTTTTGCCCTTGCTTCCCTTGCCTTTAGTGATGTTTCTAGGAAGAAGTTGCTGTGGCTGACGTCAAAGAGGTTGCTGTCTGTGTTCTCCTCAAGGATCTTTATGGATTCCTGTCTCACATTGAGGTCTTTCATCAATTTGGAGTCTGTTTTTGTTTGTTGTGTAAGGAAATGGTCCAGTTTCATTCTTCTGCATGTGGCTGTCCAATTTTCCTAACACCATTTGTTAAAAAGACTATCTTTTTTCCATTGGACATTCCTTCTTTGTCAAAGATTATTTGGCCATAGAGTTGAGCATTATTTCCGGGCTCTCTTTTCTGTTCCATTGATCTATGTGTCTGTTTTTGTGCCAGTACCGTACTGTCCTTTGTAATAGAGCTTGAAGTCTGGAATTGTGATGCCACCAACTTTGGCCTTCTTTTTCAACATTCCTTTGGCTATGTGGGGTCGTTTCTGATTCCATATAAATTTTAGGATTATTTTTTCTATTTCTTTGAAAAAAATTGATGATATTTTGATATGGATTGCATTAAATGTGTAGATTGCTTTAGGTAGTATAGACATTTTGACAATATTTGTTCTTCCAATCCATGAGCATGTAATATTTTTCCATTTCTTTGTGTCTTACTCAATTTCTTTCATGAGTACATTATAGTTTTCTGAGTATAGGTCCTTGGGCTCTTTGGTTAGATTTATTCCTAGGTATCTCATGGTTTTGGGTACAATTGTAAATGGGATTGACTCCTTAATTTCTTTTTCTTCTGTCTTTTTGTTGGTGTATAGAAATGCAACTGATTTCTGTGCATTGATTGTATATCCTGATACTTTACTGAATTCCTGTTTGAGTTCTAGCAGCTTTGGAGTGAAGTCTTTGGGTTTTCCACATAAAGTATCATATCATTGGAAAAGAATGAGAGTTTGACTTCTTTGCTGATTCAGATGTATTTTATTTCTTTTTGTTGTCTGATTGCTGAGGCTAGGACTTCTAGTACTATGTTGAATAGCAGGGGTGATAGTGGACATCCCTGCTGTGTTCCTGACCTTAGGGGAAAAGCTCTCAGTTTTCCCCCATTGAGAATGATATTTGCGGTGGTTTTTTCATAGATGGCTTGTTGATATTGAGGTATGTACCCCCTATCCCTACACTTTGAAGAGTTTTGATCAAGAATGGATGTTGTGTTTTGTCAAATGCTTTTTCAGCATCTATTAAGAGTATCATGTGGTTCTTATTCTTTCTTTTATTATTGTATTGTATCACATTGATTGATCTGTGGATGTTGAACCAGCCTTGCAACCCAGGAATAAATTCCACTTAGTTGTGGTAAATAATCCTTTTAATGTACTGTTGTATCCTATCAGCTAGTATTTTGGTGGGCATTTTCGCATCTGCGTTCATCAAGGATATTGGTTTGTAATTCACCTTTTTGGTGGGGCCTTTGTGTGGTTTTGGGATCAAGGCCATGCTGGCCTTGGAAGCTTGGAAGTTTTCCTCCCATTTCTATTTTTTGGAACAGTTTCAGGAGAATAGGTATTAATTCTTCTTTAAGTCTTTGATAGAATTCCCCTGGGAAACTGTCTGTCCCTGGGCTCTTGTTTGTTGGGAGATTTTTGATGACTGCTTTAATTTCCTTAGTGATTGTGGGTGTGTTCAGGTTTTCTATTTCTTTCTGGTTCAGTTTTGGTAGTTTATACTTTTTAGGAATGCATCCATTTCTTCCAGATTGTCAAATGTGCTGGCATATAGTTGCTCATAATAAAGCAATCATTTAATTGTTTGTATTTCTTTGGTGTTGGATGTGATGTCTCCTCTTTCGTTCAAGATTTTATTAATTTGTGTCTTTTCTCTTTTCTTTTTGATAAGTCTAGCAAGGGGTTTATCAATCTTAGTAATTCTTTCAAAGAACCAGTGCCTAGTTTCATTGTTCTACTGTTCTTTTGGCTTCTATTTCATTGATTTTTGCTCTGATTTTTGTTATTTCTCCTTTCTTCCTGACTTTAGGGTTTATTTGCTTTTCTTTCTCCAGCTCCTTTAGGTGTAGGGTTAGGTTGTGTACTTGAGACCTTTCTTGTTTCTTCAGAAAGGTTTATATCACTATACATTTTTCTCTCAGAACTGTCTTTGCTGTTTCCCAAAGATTTTGAGCAGTTGTGTTTTCCTTTTCATTGTTTCCAAGAATTTTTCAGTTCTTTATTTTCCTGTTGACCCATTCATTCTTTAGTTGGGTGCTCTTTAGCCTCCATGTATTTGAATTCTTTCCAACTTTTGTCTTGTGGTTGAGTTCTAGCTTCAGAGCATTGTGGTTCGAAAATATGCAGGGAATGATCCCAATCTTTTGGTCCCAGTTGAAACCTGATTTTTGACCCAGGATGTGATCTATTCTGGAGAATGTTCCATGAGCACTAAAGAAGAATGTGTATTCTGTTGCTATGGGATGGAATCTTCTGAATATATCTGTGATGTCTATCTGGTCCAGTGTGTCATTTAAAGCCTTTATTTCCTTGTTGATTGCTTGGATGATCTATCCATTTCAGTGAGGGGGTATTAAAGTCTCCTACTATTATTGTATTATTGTCAATGTGTTTCTTTGATTTGTTATTAATTGGTTTATATAGTTGGCTGCTCCCATGTTAGGGGCATAGATATTTAAAATTGTTAGATCTTCTTGTTGGACAGACTCTTTAAGTATGATACAGTGTCCTTCCTCATCTCTTATTATAGTCTTGGGCTTAAAATCTAATTGATCTGATATAAGGATTGCCACACCACTTCCTTTTGATGCCTGTTAGTGTGGTAAATTGTTTTCCACCCCCTCACTTTAA
Source organism: Mustela nigripes (assembly GCF_022355385.1). Classification (NCBI taxonomy): domain Eukaryota; kingdom Metazoa; phylum Chordata; class Mammalia; order Carnivora; family Mustelidae; genus Mustela; species Mustela nigripes. Next base: position 5,177,847 of record NC_081574.1, on the reverse strand, counting down.
ATTTGGAGGTATCTTTGGGTCTAAAAGGAGTTTCTTATAGACAGCTTATTGATTTTTTTTAATCAATTATGACTGTGTCTTTAGATTGGGGCATTTAGCCCATTTACATTCAGGGTAACTATTGAGAGATACGAATTTAGTGCCATTGTATTGCTTGTAAGGTGACATTTACTGTATATTTTCTCTGTTCCTTTCCAGTCTACTACTTTTAGGCTCTCTCTTTGCTTAGAGGACCCTTTCAATATTTCCTGTAGGGCTGGTTTGGTATTTGCAAATACTTTTAATTTTTGTTTGTCCTCGAAGCTTTTAATATCTCCTTCTATTTTCAATGATAGCGTAATTGAATATAGTATTCTTGGTTGCATATTTTTCTCATTTAGTGCTCTGAAGATATCATGTCTGTTCTTTCCAGCCTGCCAGGTCTCTGTGGATAAGTTAGCTGCCAATCTAATATTTCTACCATTGTATGTTACAAACTTCTTGTCCTGATATGCTTTCAGGATTTTCCCTTTGCCACTAAGACTTGTAAGTTTTACTATTAGATGATGGGGTGTGAACCTATTTTTTATTGATTTTGAGGGAGGTTCTCTGTGCCTCCTGGATTTTGATGCTTTGCTATATTAGGGAAATTCTCTAATATAGTTTGCTCCAATATACCTTCTGCCCTCTCTTTTTTCTTTTTCTCCTAGAATCCCAATTATTCTAATATTGTTTCATCTTATGGAATCACTTATGTCTTGAATTCTCCCTTCATGATCCAGTAGATGTCTCTCTTTTGCTCAGCTTCTTTATTCTCCACAACTTGGTTTTCTATAACACTAATTCTCTCTTCTGCCTCATTTATCCTAGCAACAAGAGCATCCATTTTTTAGTGCACCTCATTAATAGCTTCTTTATTTCAACTTGGTTAGATTTTAGTTCTTTTATTTCTCCAGAAATGGATTTTATTTCTCTAGAAAGGGTTTGTCTTCTATCTTCCATGCCTTTTTCAAGCCCAGCTAACACCTTGAGAATCATTGTTCTGAACTCTAGTTCTGACATATTACTAATATCCATATTGATTAGGTCCCTAGCCATCAGTACTGCCTGTTTTCCTTTTTTTTTTTTTGTGGTGAGTTTTTATGTCTTGTCATTTTATACAGATAAGAATATATGAATGAGAGAATAAAATCCTAAAAGGGTGGCAAAGACCTCAGAAAAATATGTGCTAACCAAATCAGAAGAGATCTAAAACCATGGAGAAAAGAAAAGTGAAAAAAGAAATAAAAATTTTAAAAAATAAAAAATAAAAATTATATATATACATATATTTATATATACAAATACAAAAATTTGTATGTATCTATGCACAAAATTTGTATATGTAAATTATATGTGTATATATGTATACATATGTATATAAAAATTTATATATATGTATATATGTATACATATGTGTATATATATATTAGACTTGTTAATAGAATAGAGCTACCCACTTGATTTTGGCTATATTTTGGTCTCTTAGTAGAAATTACCTCCTAAAATTTTAAAGAAAAAAAACTTATACATCTATATCTATCTATATATATATATATATACACACACACAAAAATAAGGGTAAACATGATGAAGGGATGGACTATGACTGTAAAGATGGAAATTTAAGAACATTCTAAAAAAGAAATTGATAATTTGGTTAGAAAAAGAGAAAAAAAGAAAAGAGAGAATGTACTCAGGCTGGAGACTAGAACAAAGCCATGTGCTAGATCAAGGTATATTTTGAGCTATTAGAAGAAATTTTATCCCAAAATTTTTTAGAAAAAAGAAAACCCTATATGTATACAAAATTAAGGTTAAATACAATGCAGGGATTAAAATATGACTATAACAATGAAGTTTTAAAAATAGCCTTTAACAGAAAGTTATTGTTAAGATAAATTAATTAAAAAAACACTAAAAGAGAAAGAGGAAATGTTAAAAATATAGAATAAGAAAAAAATAATAAAATTTGAAAAAAGCTAACTTTGCAAGACTAAAGGTTCATGGGGAAAAAGCCATGAATTCTATGCGTTGCTTTCCCCTAGCTCTGGAGTTCTGCTGTTCTCCTTGATCAGTGAGCTTGGTCTTGGCTGGATGGTTTTGCTGATCTTCTGTGGGAGGGGCCTGTCGCAGTGATTCTCGAGTGTCCACCTGAGGCGGAATTGCACTGCCCTTGCCAGGGGCCAGGCTAAGTCACCTGCTTGGGTTCACTCTTGGAGCGTTTGTTCTCTGAACACTTTCCATACTGCTTTGGAGGACAGGAATGAGATTGGCGGTCTCACAACTTCCTGCCAGGAGCAGCAGAGAGCTCTGGGGGCCCCACGCCTCAGTGCACCCTCAGAGATAAGCCGGCAGTCGCTCCTGACTCTCTGGTCTCTGGCCCCATTCAAAGCTCACCCAGCCCGTGACCAAGCATTTCTATCTCTGGTGCACAGCCCCATTTGGAGTCTCCAAATCTTGCAGATTCCTGCCACGCTGCTTCTCCCAGAACAGGAAGGTGAGTCTCCCTGGATCTGTCACTTGTGGGGTCCGTGCTCAAAGAGAGGTGGCCCAACTGTACCTTGGATCAGGGTTTAAGGTAACCCCGATCTGAAAGCTCAGTCTTTGGCTCTGTCTCTGTAGTCAGCTTCCCGCTCTGATACCTGGCAGCTTTGACACACTCAGATACTCCTGATCTTGCCCCGTGGGACCTGAAACCACTCTGTTCCCCTGAGGGCTTCACACCTCATTAGCCTCTGGAGTGATGTGCCTCAGTGGAGCCGACTTCTACAAGTTCTGATTTTGTGCTCTGCTGCTCTGCCGCTTGCCAGGAGCCATCCCCTGACCCTGTGATCTATCTTCCCATGGCTTTGGATTCACTTCTCTGCATGTCCTACCTTCCAGAATGTGGTCGATTTTCTGTTCCTAGAATTGCTGTTCTTCTTCTCTTCTATCTCCTGTTGATTTTGTAGGAGTTCAGAATGGTTTGATAATTGTCTAGCTGATCTCCTGTGATCTGATGTCATTTCAGTCTGCTACTCCTCTGCCATCTTGCCTCTCTCCTTTCCCTGTTTGATTCTGTTTTTTTTTTTTCCTTTGAAAGGTAGCTGACCAATATGAGAAAATAACAATTTATTGGGAGTTTATTAATATTTGGAGGTGAAATTTATAATAATAGCATGACATATTAAGAAAGTCAAATTTTAGAGTTTTGAGGATATTACATTTTACGTAAGTAGTAGCATGCCTAACTTAAAGTGTATTCTAGTAAGGTATGAGATATTGGATGAAATTTTTTAAAAGTTCATAAAAATGAGTAGCTAAAATACTGTAATGAAATGGAAATTGAAAGTAAATTAATTCAATTAATCCAAAAGGAGGTGAGGAAAGGGAGAAGACACATGGGAAAGCTAGAAAACAGAAACCACATCTAGTGGGAACCCATTGACTGTAAAGGGAGCTAACATTCCCATTAAAAGGCTATAAATTCAAAAAAGGTATGAAAATCAAGTTCCCAAGGTTTTATTTCCACAGTAGATACATCAGAAACCCACAGAGATGTTAAGGGAAAGGATTGAAAATATTTTGTGCAAATAGTGTTGCTATGGCTCCTGTAATATCAGACTAATTAGATCTCAAAATAAGTATGAGCAGAATAAAGCAGACACAATGAGAAAATTAAAGGAAGGCTTAGAGAAATCCATGCTCATGGTTGGGAATTTTAACACTCTTAATATTTGGTCATTAGGAGTTATAAATATATGGGAGATCTGGAAATGGTTTTTACCAATTTGGCATGCAACATATTCGTGTAACATTGAACACTGCATCCTCTGCTAAGTGTACATGACATGATCACCACCACAGACCTCATGCTGGGGCATAAAATGTATCTAAAAATTTAAGAGTCTGAAACATTGTATTTAGTTTTGTTATATTAAACCAGCTTCTCAAAAAAACAAAATCACTAATTTGAGTGTTTGCAGATTTCCATGGCAGGTCCTGATTTTAAGCTTGTTGAAATCCCAGATATGTAACAACTGTTTCAAGTCAGAACAAGCTGAATCTGGAAGCTCCCTCCCCCTAATAATGTATGTGCTTTAACCAAACTAAACTAGAAATGAACTGAAATAAGATATGTAGAAAAGATTACAAATGCTTGGAAACTTAAAACCACATTTACAAATCAGCTGTAGGTCAAAATGAAATGACAAGAGAAATTATAAATATTTTGAACTGAAAGATAATGGAAGTATAAATGTGGGAAGTGGATAAAAGAAGAAAAAATTCATAGCTGGAAAATTTCATATTCTAGGAAACCATGTTATTTGAAAGTAGTTAAATTACTACTTTAAGAAATTAGGAAGAAAGAAAAACCAAGCACTTAGAATGTTATGCCAAAATAATTAGCGAAAGAAATGGAAAGTATAGGAAGCAAACAGAAAAGAATAGAAAGGCCAAGCATAGAGAAAAATAACACACCTCAAGGTTTATTCTGTGAAAAAATTAATGAAATCAATAAAAATCTAGCACAACTGATCAAGGGGAAATAGAAAAAAATCAGACATCAGTATTCCAATTATAGAAGTAGCATCACAGCAGATAGAACATTCAAAAATAATGAAGTAATATTGCAAACGATGTTATTCATTAGTTGTCAGTATAAATCAATATAAATCCTATGTATTCACTTATTATCTCTAGATTCCCTTTTTACTGTGTATTTATGCCATCTGCAAACAAACACAATTTTTGTTTCCCCTCCGTCTTTATGTATTTTGTTTCTGTTTCTTGCTGAACTGCATTTTCTTCAAAAATTACTTTTATGGACTCAGGAAGAAATAGAGAAGTTGAATAGGCATATATCTGTTAAATCAATTGAATCTATAATCAATATCTTCAAAGGGAAACCCTGCTGCTGATAGTTTCACTGGATCGTTGTAGCAAATACTGAAGGACAAAAAATACACATAGTCTTCAGAAAATAGATAATGATAATATCCTACTCCTAAATTTATTTTAGGAAACGAAGAATACTCTTATTCTAAAACTCCACAACTACACAGAGCTAAAATTATAAATCAAGATGTTTCATAAAGTTAGACATAAAATGCATTATAAAGTATCTAGGGAGATTCAAATCAAAACCACACTGAGATACCACCTTACACCAGTTAGAATGGCCAACATTAGCAAGACAGTAAACAGCATGTGTTTAAAAGGATGTGGAGAAAGGGGAACCCTCTTATGCTGTTGGTGGGAATGCAAGTTGGTGCAGCCACTTTGGAAAACAGTGTAGAGATTCATTAAGAAATTAAAAATAGAGCTTCCCTATGACCCTGCAATTTCACTCCTGGGTATTTACCCCAAAGATACAGATGGAGTGAAAAGAAGGGCCACCTATACCCCAATGTTCATAGCAGCAATGGTCACGGTCACCGATCTGTGAAAAGAACCAGATCCCCTTCAACGGACAAGTGAATAAAGATTTGGTCCATATAGGGCGCCTGGGTGGCTCAGTTGGTTGGACGACTGCCTTCGGCTCAGGTCATGATCCTGGAGTCCCGGGATCGAGTCCCACATCAGGCTCCCAGCTCCATGGGGAGTCTGCTTCTCCCTCTGACCTTCTCCTCGCTCATGTTCTCTCTCATTGTCTCTCTCTCAAATAAATAAATAAAATCTTTAAAAAAAAAAAAAAAGATTTGGTCCATATACACTATGGAGTATGATGCCTCCATCAGAAAGGATGAATACCCAACTTTTGTAGCAACATGGATGGGACTGGAGGAGATTATGCTGAGTGAAATAAGTCAAGCAGAGAGAGTCAATTATCATATGGTTTCGCTTATTTGTGGAGATGGAGAGGAGAAGGGAGTTGGGGGAAACTAACTTTTCCCCCATGGGAAAAAAACTCCATGGGAGTTGGAGGGGGACATGAACCATGAGAGACTGCAGACTCTGAGAAACAAACTGAGGGTTTTGGAGGGGAGGGAGGTGAGCCTGGTGGTGAGCACTGTGGGGGCACGTATCGCATGGTGCACTGGGTGTGGTGCATAAGCAATGAATTCTGGAACACTGAAAAGAAATTCAAAGATAAAAAAAACTTAAAAATATATCAACAAGTCTTGTTATGTAATTGACTTGCATTGATTTTTGAACCTGGCTCTGAGGACATTACAGAGAGCCTTTTTATTTTATTTATCTTTTTTAAATTTTATTTTATTTTTTCACTGTTCTGAGATTCACTGTTGCAGAGAGCCTGTTTAATTAGCATAGCAGGCCAAGTAAAGGCAGAAGAACATAAGTTTCCTGTTACCATTTTGCCATATGAACATAAGCGAGTTACATAAGTTCTCTGATCTTCAGTTTCCTTTTTTTTTCTTGAATTTGAAAAAATGTAAAATGGATATAGTGAGAATGCATATGAAATGTCACTGTTGGTACAGCTGTTGGGAGTCAATAAATGGTAACATAAATCATACCTATTTTTCCTTTTCTCCTAACCTCTTTAATTGCACTTAAATCCTTGGTGGTGAGTTGAAAACATAGGAATCAGGAATAAAAAATCCTGATTTAAATTGTCTCTTAACCGTTTGGGGCTTCACTTGGCTGCTCTATAAAAAAAATGGGGATTGGGTGATCTCTAGGGCCACTCTCTGGCTTTAATATCTCAGGATTTTAAATGCATTTAAAACTGCCTTCTGCAGACTTGGTAAGTGAGTGTTAGATTATTTCTCCAGGGTCATGGAGCAAGAGTGTTGCCGAGTCAGCACCTGAACTTGGTGGCCTTATTTCAAGCTGAAGGCATTTGTGCTAAAGCCTCATTCTCTCTGAGTTTTAAGGTACCCCAAAGAAATAACTGCAGAGTTGGTTAATCAGCCTCCTAATGAACCAAATACAAATGCTAATTCATGTTTTGTAATCTCTTGTGGTTACCAGTCTCTGTTTCTCTTATGAATCGGCAAGGGCTCATTCATTGCTTTGGTCCAAAAACTGTCTTTCTGGGCTCTAAAGGTATCATGAACTCAGTGTTTCTCTCCACCTGGCACTTTCTCATAGCTGTGGTGCCAGTTTTAATTCCCAAGTTAACTTATGTGACTTAAAGAAACAAATGTGATGAGCTGTTTTCCTCTCCGGGTCAGTGCTTAAGTTCCTCTTTTCTTTGCCAAGTGTATTCCCAGCTTTGGAAATGGCAGTGAAGGATTTGCAGCAGTCTTGTGCTTCATATGCACTGTGTCCATGATGCTGAACGGTTTCCTTTTTAGGTGTAAACAGTCTTAAATTGGTGTTTTAAATATTCCACAGTTTCACATGAAACTTGTTTTGTTGCATTTCTTGTGTGTGAAAATAATCCGTTTCTTAAGTATCGACACTTCAAACTCCATTTAGAGACGGCATCATCGCCTCCCTGTATTGTGCAGAGTAATCAGAGATCTTGTTTGGTGAGACGCTTTTGTTTGGATGCTACGGGATGATCGTAATGGTTTGATGTGAGTGTGGCTAATGCTTTATAATTCCTGTGCGGGCGGACCATGCCAGAGGTGTCTGTGTAAGCGGGGCAGAGGGAATCCGAGGCAAGACATTGCCCTGGTAAAGGAGAGCAACCCATTTCGCCTTACCTTAAAATAGTCAGAACGCATTGTTAAAAGCCATAAAGGGACATAAACGAAACTCTGAGGCTTACATTTCTGAGAATAAGAATGTATTCCTCACAGTGGGATGAATGTACCCCCTGGGAAATGTCCTGTGAAGACCTGGTCGAATCCCTACCACCATGCAGGCTTATCTGAAACGGATGTGGTTGGATCTCAAGGAAGTAAATAGTGCCTGGCTATGGTTTACTTCAGACCACCGGTCTGCCTTGGCCCTCTTCCCCCTGCCCTCCTCTGTGAGATAGCTGAACAAGATGCTTGGAACCTCAGAGCGCGGGGTCTGGGCTTTCCTTCTACTACTTTCCCTTTTGTCTTTGGGTCCAGAGAATTCTAAGTAGTAAAGAGAAGGCTCATTTTATCTGACCCTTTTGCATTCCTTAAGTTGCACATCAATGAGTTTAGGGATTGAGTTTCATAAAAGATGGGAAAACCTCTTTATTGTCCAGGGTTTTAGAAATCACACAGATATAATATATAAATATATATATAAAAATATTATATAAATATATAAATACATGCCCTTTTATAATGTTGGACTCACTCTGAATTTTACTTACCTCGTGTATAACATTGGGCTAGTCATGTGTTCTTAAATATTAAAAAAATATGTGGTAGCTCCTTGTCCTCGATGGTTTTGCTTTCTGTGGGTCCGAGTTACCCATGGTCAACCATGGTCCAGAGGAGATAAGTCTTTTGACATAGCCTCAGAAGGTCAGTAGTAACCTAATGCGATGTCACAACACCCATGTCATTTCCCTCGTTTTGTCTCATCTCATAGGCATTTTATCATCTCACATCAGCATAAGAAGTATGTGTGTAGGACAATAAGATATTTTGAGAGAGAGTGCTCACATTCACATAGCTTATATTACAGATTGTTTTGTTCTATTTTAGTATCGTTGTCAGTCTCTTACTGTGCCTAAATCCTAAGTGGAACTTTATCATGGAGAAACTGTGGTATGTATTGGGCACTATCTGTGGTTTCAAGCATCCATTGAAGACATATAAATCCCCAAATAAAATGGGGACATACTCAGCCGTTGGAACATACTGCATGTGGATAAGATGGACCTGTCTCATCATAAGTACTTATATCTGTGGAATAATAAATAGTTGATATCTTCTCAAAATCTGTTCTTCTACCAGGTCTCAGTGGATGATAGCACCAATGCTGCGAAGCTGGTGTCATCTGGTATACCACCTCTTTCTCCCAACCCAAGTCTAAACCTTCCATTGATGCTGCCAGTTCAATTACAAGACATGTATATACATGTCTTGAGTCCTTTGGTTTCTTCCCGTGTCTAGCACCACCACTAGAATCCCAGCTATGGCCAGCTTCTGCCAGGACTCTTACAGTGACCAGTTGCCACAGATCCTTCTCTGGCGTGGTTCCTGCCTCTCTTCTTATGTGACTATGTCCCGTTACACTGGTCACTATCTCCCTTTCTGAAGAAATGAGCTCTCCTTTTCTGGGGTTGGAGAGGAGACTCTCATATGGACAGTTTCTTCTGTCTGAAATACTTTTTTCTCTCTACTCTTTTGTCTTAAGTGCTTAAATTTTTTATTTTCCCCCAACTTTTTAAAAAAAAGTTTTTATTTAAAATTCCAGTAACTTAACAGACACCACAAAATTAGTTTCAGGTGTACAATTTAGTGATTCAGCACTTCCATACGTCACCCAGTGCTCATCACAAGTGCCCTCCTTAATCCCAGTCACTGGTTTCTCCCACCTCTCCACCCTCCTCCCCTCAGATAACCATTAGTGTGTTCTCTGAGTCTTGGTTTGCCACTGCATATCTCTCTTTTTCCATTTGCTTGTTTGTTTCTAAAATTCCACATATGAGTGAAATCATATGGTATCTGTCTTTCTCTGACTTATTTACTTCACATAATACTCTCTAGCTCCATCCATGTTGTTGCAAATGGCAAGATTTCATTCCTTTTTATGGTTGAGTAATATTCTTGTGTGTGTGTGTGTGTGTGTGTACACAATAACATCTTTTTTTTTTTTTTCTCCTTCCGATCTAGGGTTAGGGCCAGGGTTAGGGTTATAGATAGGGATATGGCCAGCATGAGGATATGTGCCTCGTATCTTGCAGTTCAGAGATCTCTCTGGAGGATGGGTTTAGAGTTAGGTTTAGGATCCAGGGTTAGTGCTTAGGGTTGTTAAGGGTATGTGCCTGGCATCCTGCAGTTCAGAGACCTCTCCAGAGGATTAGGCTTAGTGATATGGTTAGGGCTTAGGGTTAAAGTTAGAGTTAAGGTATGTACCTGGTATACTACAGTTCAGAAAACTCTTCAGAGAATAAGACCCCAGACTTCTGTAACAATGAGAATAGAAATTGAAGCCATCCACCAAGCTGAAACAAGGAGGGAATTCAGGGCTTTATAGACTCTTTATTCTTTTAAGATTTTGTTTACATTTCATTTAACATACAGTGTCGTATTAGTTTCAGGTATACAATATAGTGATTCAGCACTTCTGTATATCACCTGGTGCTCATCATGAGCACCTCCTGAGTTCCCATTACCTATTGCCTCCATCCCCCACCCAGCTCCCCTTTGGTAACTATCAGTTTGTTCTCTATAGTTGAGTCTGTTTCTTGGTTTGCCTCTCTGTCTTTTCCTTTTGTTGCTTTGTTTTGTTTCTTAAATTCCACATATGAGTGAGATCATATGGTTTTGTCTTTCTCTAACTGGCTTATTTCATTTAGCATAATACTCTCTAGCTCCCTCAGTGTCATTGCAAATGGCAAGTTTCATTCTTTGTTATGGCCGAATAACATTCCATTATACATATACACAGCATTTTCTTTACCCATTCATCTGTCAATGGACACTTGGGCTGTTTCCATAGTTATTGTAGATGATGTTACTACAAACATCAAGGTGCATGTGTTCCTTTGAATTAGTAATAAAATGGAAATAAGGGCATATCTATCAATAATTACTTTGAATGTAAGTGGACTGAACACTTCAATCAAAAGATGTAGGATGTCAGAATAGATAAAAAAGTAAGATCTGTCTACATGCTGCCTACAAAAGACTCATTTTAGACCTAAAGATACCTGCAGATTCAAAGTGAGGGGATCCATTTATCACACTAATGGATGTCAAAAGAAAGCAGGAGCAGCAATACTTGTATCAGACAAACCAGACTTTGAAACAAGGATTGTAACAAAAGATAAAGAAGGGCATTATATCATAATAAAGGGGACAATCCAACAAGATCTAAAAATTATAAATTTTTTATGCATGCATCATGAGAGTACCCAATATATATAACAATTAGTAAACATTGAGGAACACATTGATAATAATACAATAATAGTATGGGACTCTAACACCCCACTTAAACAGCAATGGACAGATCATCTAAGCAAAAAATTAACAAAGAAACAATGGCTTTGAATGACACACTAGACCAGATAGATTTATCAGATACATTCAGAGCATTTCACCCTAAAACAGAAGAATACACATTCTTTTAGAGTACACATGGAACATTTTTCAAAATAGAACAGATACTGAGTCACAAATCAGGCCCCAACAAACACAAAAATATTGAAATCCTATCATGCATCTTTTCTGAGCACAATGCTGTGAAACTCAAAGGCAATGGCAAGAAAAAAAATATATGGAAAGACCACAAATAAATGGATGTTAAACAACATGCTACTAAACAATGAATAGGTCAACCAAGAAATCAACAATGAATTAAAAAATATACATGGAAACAAAGGAAAATGTAACATAACATTCCAAATTGTTTGGCATGCAGCTAAAGCAGGTTCTGAGGGAAGTACATAGCAATACCTGCATACCTCAAGAAACAAGAAAAATCTCAAATAACCTCATATTATACTCAAAGGAGCTGGAAAAGGGACAACAAATGAAGCCCAAAGCTAGCAGAAGGAAGGAAATAATAAAGATGAGGGCAAAATAAATTATATAGGAACTTTAAAAAATGATAGAACAAATCAGTGAAACTTGGAGCTGGTTCTTCGAAAAAAATTAATAAAGTTGATAAATCTCTAGCCAAATGTTTCAGAAACAAAAGAGAAAGGAGCCAAATAAATAAAATCCCAACTGAGAGAGGAAGAATAGCCAACACCCCAATTATAAGAGAATGTTATTTTAAAAATTATATGCCAACAAATTGGACAAATTGGAGGAAATGGATAAATTTCCAGAAACAGATAAACTACCAAAACTGAAACAGGAAGAAATAGAAAACTTGAATAGACCAACAACAGGCAAAGAAATTGAATGAGTAATTAAAATTCTCCCAGGAAACAAAAGTCCAGAGCCAGTTGGCTTTGCAGGTGAATTCTACCAAACATTTAAAGAAAACTTAATACCTGTTCTTCTCAAACTATTCCAAAAAATATAAAAGGAAGGAAAATTTCCAAGTTCATTCAGCAAGGCCAGCATTATCCTGATACTGAAACTAGATAAAGACACTACAAAAAAGAGAACTGCTGGCCATATCCCTCGTGAAATATGGAGGTAAATTCTTGGTAAAATAGTAGCAAACCAAATCCAACAATACCTTAAAACAATCTTTACCATGGTAAAGTGGGATTTATTTCTGGATTACAAGAGTGGCTCAATATTCCTAAATCAACATGATACACCGCATTCTTAAAAGGATAAGAACCATATAATCATTTAAGTAGATGCAGAAAAATCATTTGGCAAAGTACAACATCCATTCATGATAAGATCTCAACAAAGTAGGTTTAAAGGGAACATACTTGCACAAAATAAAGGCCATATATAAAAAACCCACAGCTAATGTCATCCTCAATGGGGAAAAACTGAGAGCTATTCCTCTATCATCAGAATAAGACAGGGATATCTACTGTTACCACTTTTATTCAAAATAGTACTGAAAGTCCTAGCCACAACAATCAGACAATAAAAAGAAATAAAAGGTGTCCAAATTGGCAAGAAAGAATTAAAACTTACACTATTTGAAGATACCTAATACTATACATAGAAAATCCAAAAGACTCCACTAAAGAATTGCTAGAACTGATACATGAATTCACTAATTTCCCAGGGTACAAAATTAATGTACAGAAATCTGTTTCATTTCTATGTACCAGTATGAAGCAGCAGGAGAAATTAAGGAATCAATCCCGTAACTTTTCATTCAGGAAAATATAAAAAGTCTCAGGAATATGTACCATGAATCCCCATATACGCCTCATCTAGTTTTATCAAATATTAAAATTTTGCGCCATTGCTTATTCCCCTCCCATATGTGCTTTGTCTTATTTAATAAGACTCCATTGTATTACAGAAAAGAAGAGAAACATAAAAATTGCATTAAGAGCACATGTAAAAAAGTATAGACACAGGTAGCTCACGACATATTAGACATTGGTAAATGAGCATCTGAGTATAGAAAAAGATTGAAGGCTAAGGAGGCACCAAGTATGAATAATACATTAAATATACTTGAAGCACCTAGGTATCCTGTGTTCATAAGCCAAACGAGGGTATCAGTATGTCAGTATTCATGAGGTCTTAAATCATCCAGTTATTAATGAGATCCACTGCAGCCTCATGTGTGTTCTGCTCAAGAAACACCGAATTCACTGGTGCTCGTCAGGCTCATTAATATTCACCACAAATCACTGTTTCTGTCTTTCATAATCATTCTGATTATGTGAGGCTTGTTCTCCAGCACAATCCTTAGAAAACATTCAAAGCTTCTGAGCTCTTGCATCTTGATAACAGTTCATAATTCAATTTTTTTTATACTTGAAGATCAGTTTTGTTGGATATAAATCCTCAATTCACAGTTTCTTTCCCTGAGTACCTTATACCTGTTCTTTGCTTTCCATTGCTGTTGAAAAGTCTGAAGATCGTATAATTTACCTAGAAGCCCCAAAGGCGATCTCTAAAGTTCACTACTTTTACTTGAATCTGTCTTGTTTTTAGCCATTCTGATTTGATTTTCTTAAGTGCGTGATATGTTCTTTTTGTTTTGTTTTTTGTTTTTTAATTAATTAATTTTCAGTATAACAGTATTCATTGTTTTTGCACCACACCCAGTGCTCCATGCAATCTGTGCCCTCTCTAATACCCACCACCTGGTGCCCCCAACCTCCCACCCCCTGCCGCTTTAAACCCCTCAGATTGTTTTTCAGAGTCCATAGTCTCTCGTGATTCACCTCCCCTTCCAATTTCCCTCAACTCACTTCTCCTCTCTAACTCCCCATGTCCTCCATGCTATTTGTTATGTTCCACAAATAAGTGAAACTATATGATCATTGACTCTCTGCTTGACTTATTTCACTCAGCATAATCTCTTCCAGTCTCATCCATGTTGATACAAAAGTTGGGTATTCATCCTTTCTGATGAAGGCGTAATACTCCATAGTGTATATGGACCACATCTTCCTTCTCCATTCGTCCATGGAAGGGCATCTTGGTTCTTTCCACAGTTTGGCGACCATGGCCATTGCTGCTATAAACATGGGGGTACGGATGGCCCTTCTTTTCACTCTATCTGTATCTTTGGGGTAAATACATGATATGTTCTTTTAATATATATTTTGAAATCTGCTATCTCCAGATTTTGTTTGTGTGTGTTGGACTTTGTAGTCTATGTTCTAGTCTCTTGCTTATTTTTACTTTTCAGGTACTCCCATTATTCCAGTATTGTATCTTCTTCGCCTGCCTTTTAGTATTTGACATTTTCCTCTTATTTTTATCTTATATTTTATATTTTTCTTCATTTCTTTTTAAAATTTTGTAACTTTCCTCTTTTGCTTTCTATTTTTAGACATTAGTATTGGCTTGATTTGCTCATGTTCTTTCTTTTTCTTTTTTTCTTTTAAAGATTTTATTTATTTATTTAACAGTGAGAAAGAGAGAGAGAGAGAGATCACAAGTAGGCAGAAAGACAGACAGAGAGAGAGAGGCAGGGTGGGGGAAGCAGGCTCCCTGATGAGTAGAGAGCCTGATGTGGGGCTTGATCCCAGGTCCCTGAGATCGTGATCCAAGCGGAAGGCAGAGGCTTAACCCACTGATCCACTCAGGAACCCCATCATATTTTTTCTTATTTAGTGTTAATTTTTTATAATTATTTTTATGTCTAATTATCTTTTGAGTCTGTGTCCTCATATGTTAGTTTTTCTAATTCTCATTTATGTGGTTCTGTTTTCACATCTCAGATCATCTGTAAAATGTCTCATTTTGAAATAGTGTATTAATGGTATTTCTCGGTTTTGCATTTGTCTTATCTTTCTCTCATGTTTTGTCTGTAGGAATATTGTTCTGTATCTTTCTTCATTCTTATAAGTTTTTATGATGTCTGGCCTTGATAATTTCCTGTTGTTCATTTTTATGTGGGTTTTATTTTCCTATAGTTTATAAGGCTGCTTCTTTCAGCTACATTTTCTAGCTTCTTAGAGCTTCCCCATGTGTGTGTACAGTGTTAAAATAAGTAGTGACTGACTTTTGTATATTTCCTGGCTGTGTTCCCCTTCTCTATTCCTCCTTCTCCTTACAGTTTCCTACTTGAGTACTGTAAACAATTCCTGACAGGTTGGTTTTGAGAAGCTAGAGAGTTCCAACTGCTGTCTCTTCACATGTATTCCTGTAGTGGCTAAAATCTTCCCTAGTCTCATCCCTGCCTAACAGTCTGGGGTGATGTGCCTTCCATTACCATAAGTTGGCTCTCTTGGCTTTCCAGTGTTCTCTTGGCCAACCAATATCCTGACACCCCCCCCCACCCGCTTCTCTGTAGATGCCTTATGTGATACAGATTTTCAAGTCCTTGTTGTCTTCTCCTTACTTGCTTGTATTTGGGGATTCTTGGAGATACGCGGTCATCTCATTTTATTGTGTATGTTAGCATTTATTGTTGTTCTTGATTTTGTTTTGCAGTCTAGTCAGCCCACATGTTTTTAGGTTGGGGTTTGAGAACATTCCAAAAACTTGTTGTTGTTGAAATGATCATCTCCTCAGAATCCTGGATTTATATCTTATATTTATAAAGATAATCTCTTTGGAACTTAATTTTGTATATGGTGTGGGCCATGAATTCAACATTATCTTTCACCAAATATCTAAATTCAAGATGCCACTTTTATCATTCACTGAATTTCATGTCAATTTGAATCTGTTTTTGGATTTTCTTTTCTGTCCTACTGGTTTGTGTGTGTTGATGTGGTAATACCACATTGCTTTACTTGTAGAGTCTTGGTGCTATTTTTTTTTTTAAGATTTTATTTATCTGTGACACAGAGAGAGAGAGATCACAAGTAGGCAGAGAGACAGGCAGAGAGAGGTGGTGGGGGGAGACTTTCTGCTGAGCAGAGAGCCCGATACAGGGCTCCATCCCAGGACTCTGAGATTATGACCTGAGCCAAAGGCAGAGGCTTAACCCACTGAGCCACCCAGGCACCCCTGTGGTATGTTTTAATATTTGGGGAAGTCTCACTTCATGGGTTTTCTTTTTCAGGAATTTCTAGCTATTTTTATGTACTTGTTTTTCTATACATAAGTTAGACTCAGGTTGATCAATTCTGGCTTAGAAAGGGTTGGTTGTTAGCTAGATTTTCACTTACATTAAACTTAGAAATTAATTTCAGGGGATCTGTTGTCATCATATACTTTGTCTTTGCACCACGAATGGGATATCTTTCTGTTTGCTACAATTTGAGCATAAAACTCAGTTTTTCAGGGTTCTGTTTAAAAGTCACTTCTGAGCTTTTCTCCATACCCCTCAAACCACATGTATCTGAGCCTGAAGTTCTTTGTTTGGTATGAGGGGTGTGCATGTTGTGTGCAGGGTGTGTGTGTATGTGTGTATATGTGTGTGCACTTAGAAGGGGGAGTCAGTGATACAGTTTTGCTAATGTTTCTAGAACTATTTGGCGTCTCCATTTCTTCTTTAGTAAGTCTTTAAGAACTGGAGTTCCCTAGGAAATCTGTTCATCTAGCATTTCAAATTTCTCAAAATAAGGTTGCTTATAGTATCTTAATATTGTTCTTTTATTTTTTTTTATTTTTATTTTTTATTTTTTTTATTTCCAACTGTGCTGATATGTTGATATTTAACTTTCTCAAGAAAAAAAAAATAAAAAAGGATTTTTCTTTTCTTTTTTTTTTTATTTATTTTTTTTTTAATTTTTTATTTTTTATAAACATATATTTTTATCCCCAGGGGTACAGGTCTGTGAATCACCAGGTTTACACACTTCACAGCACTCACCAAATCACATACCCTCCCCAATGTCCATAATCCCACCCCCTTCTCCCAAACCCCCTCCCCCCAGC
>NC_081574.1:5018332-5155895 GCF_022355385.1 Mustela nigripes | reverse complement strand
ACCTGAGCCGAAGGCAGAGGCTTTAACCCACTGAGCCACCCAGGCACCCCAGAAGTGTTAAATATTTTCATTAGGAATCAGAAGAGAATCTTTTCTTCTTTAACTTATGGCTTAGTAAGAAATTTATTTCTAAATTTCCAAGCAGATTGGGATTTTGTAGTTATTGTGTAGTGTAGTTCTCTATTCCATAGCATGATTCCATGGTCCTAGGAGATGATACTCTATATAATATCTCTTCTTAAAAATTTATTAAGAGGCATTTTATAGCCCAATATATGGTTATTCTTTCTAAATACTCTATGTCCTTGTACAGAATATTTATCTTTTGTTGATATCTGTAGGGTTTTATACCTTTTATCTTATTGATCCAATATGATTAACATGATTTATTTTTTGTCTTTTTTTTTTAAAGCAAGTAACTTAAGAGGTATGTTAAAGTCTTCCTTTATAACTGTGATGTTTTCTGTTTATCCTTCTAGATCTTTCTGTATCTCAAAATATATACAGTTTGAGTGTTTATATTCTCCTGGCTAATATTTCCCCCATTTTGAAATGATCTTCAGATAGCTAGCATAATCGGTTCACTATAATGTTTGTTTTGAAAACTTGAACTTTTTCAAACATAATCTTTTTGCGGGCAATTTGAAGAATGTGCAAATCTCACTTTTTAATTATGTGTAATTTTGTCTCTGGGAAACACTAAGAGAGTAAAATTGCACTAAGCTGAACTAAGCCACATAGGAAAACATACATTCTATCTCTCCTTCCATTTCTTACACACACACACACTTACCCACACAGTGTTTTGATATTTTCCCCTGATTTCTTCCTTTTTCCTGATTCCAGATGACCTTCCTCCCTCTTTTTCTTAGTAATTCATAAACTATAATTCTTCCCATGCTTGTTTCCATAAGCAAACTTTGTCTTTTTCAAATTCATATTCACTGTGGTATATTTGTAATTCTCAACCTTTTAACACATATAAAATTGCACTGCGTTTGTGATATTGCCTATTTTACTGACCAACTTTATGATGGGTTTGTTCCTGTCTCCATTTTGTCACATGCCATCTTTTGTTTTACTTGTTTTGTTTGTTTGTTTGTTTGTTTTTAAATGCAAGTTATGACACGGTGCTCTTACTTTTAGGAATACATGTGTTGGTTACAGCAGAAATGACTGGTATTCTTCTTGCTTTAAAATCTGTTTTGACTGCTATTACTACAGATGCAACAGTCTTGTTTCTTTCACATGTTAATGTTTTTCTTTTTCCATTGTACGACTCTCTAGTTTGGGATATATTTGCTTAAATGCATCTCTTGTAAACAGTCTATGGATAGAAACCTTTTTATTTAGTCTATTTTTGTTACTTAGCTAAAAGTTTTATTTTGTTGAATGTGATGCCCACATTTTGGGTGTAAATATACCATTAATAATAGTGCTGTTGTCATGGTAGTCAGAGTGTTGGGATTTATGTGCTTTATTCTAGGTTTTTTATCCCCTGTGTTCTTTCCTCCCTTTTCTGTGTTACCCCCTTTTGACTAATCTTTTTTTAATCATACTTTTCTTCTCTATTACTTTGAAAAGTATATCCTCCATATTTATTTTTACTGCTTTGTCAAATAAAACATGTAACTTTAACTCATTAACTTATAATAATTAATAGTTCTCCCTTCTTCTTGGAGATTTTTATTAATCTCTGTCATGATCTTTGTTTTATGATGGTGAGATATTTTAGATACATGATTAGATAAAGATATCTACACCTATACATACCTATGTAGATTAAACCTATGTAGATAGATGGACATTTTGTCTTTAAATAATGTGTCTTGTAATTCATCAGTTTTATCTTGACCTGAATCTAATGTACTTTTCAGCTCATGTTTTCAATCTTTTTTTGGACTATATGGTTCATTTTCACTTTCTCACTTTTTCTATTTTACTGAGATTTTATTCTAATTACTCTAATAATTTATTCTTATTTTTCTAACCTATTAAATCATTGCTGTTCTTTTAGATACTTCTAAGCTTTTCTTTTACTTAGGTCAACACAGCAAGTATATTTTAATAATGCTTGACTTATAAGCCAGTATTATTTTGTGCATTTCTTTTGTCTGCTGTTTCTGATTATTCTAAATCACAAAGTCTTGTTTTCTCATGCTTGGATGTCTTTGGATAGTTAACTATGTGTTGATTTGGAAAAATAATTTTCAGCAATAATTTGAGGCTGGAGATGTGAATTTCTACTTTATTCTTCCCTCTGGTGTTGGGCAGGGATGTGGGAGACTGCAAGATTTTAAGTTCTCTGAAACCCTCCACTGACAAAATTTACACATACTTGTTCACTCAAGTGCACATGAACTTCTCACTCTCCTGCACTGTATTGGTTAGGAGGCAGAGAAGCCAACTCTATTCTGATCATTAAAGATAAATCAGTCCTTATAAAACCAGCAGAAGGACTAGGATGATGGTGATGTGAGAAATGCTGGGAATTGACTGTGGAAATTGGGGAAGTTTGCAGACTCTCTGGAAGCTTCTGTGAGTGACTTAAGATGCCCACAGCCAAGATGTATGTGCTTTCTGGGAGAAAGCCGGAAGCTCTTGGAAAACCTAGCGGTACAGTAATTTCTTCTGCTAGTTTGGCAGATTCTAAAATGGAGCCCTGCTTAAAAGAGATTCTCAGGAAAGAAGTATCCCAGATTCCCAACTCTCTAATATAAAGAACACAGATAGAAAGGGGAGTGAATGCTGGTTGTTGGAAGGCGGCCCAAATTTGGTATCCAGCACACTTAAAACAGAAGGTAAATCCTTCCAGGTTATTGATTAATTGGGGTCAGGGTCACTGATTCTTTATAATTAATTACTTCAGTTTCTATCACCCTATGAAGTCAATAGTTTCCTCCTAGTTTTTGCTGACTTGTTTTGTGGGGTGGCAGGGGAGATGCTTGCCCTCAGAGCAAAAGAGAGTTGGACTTCATTCTTGGTTTTTGGTTTTGGGGTTTTGTTTTGTTTTGTTTTGTTTTGTCTTGAGAGAGAGAGAGCACATGTGAGAGCACAAGCAGTGAGGGAAGAGGGAGAAAGAGAATCTCAAGCAGGCTCAGCATAGAGCCTGAGATGGGGCTTGATCTCATGATCCTGAGATCATGACCTGAGCCAAATCAGGAGTCAGATGGTTAACCAACTAAGCCACCCAAGTGCCCCTACTCTTGGTTTTGCTTTGGTTTTTCTGAGATTTGATTTCATTGTTTCAACTTGTCTTGTAGCCCTTTAATGCTTTTATCATTTTTAAAGAACTTTTCCTTAGTGGGAATGCCGACCTGAATCATGTATTCATTTCATGAGTATTGAAAGTCTACAATCCTCCCTTTTTCAGAGTGAAATGTTATCCATTAGAAGTAGAGAGTGTGACTGCTGTCCTTTATTCTCTCAAAAGCATTAAAATTAACTGAACACAAAAGTTACAGCTCTACATACTTTTTTTTTCTTATATTAAAGCATCTCCATTAAGGATTTCATACACTATAAGAAACTTGAAGAGTTTTGTTTTAATGAGTTTGAAATCTATGTCAGTATTTTTTTTTGAGATATGACTTTATTGAGCACTTTTTCTGCTTTAAAAGGTGTTTTCTACATCTTTAAAATAAAGAAAAATAATGACAGAGATTGAAATAGTAAAGTAAGGTTGGCATATTGGGTTTTGCCAGAAAAAAAGTAATCCAACCACCTAATATAACAAAATAATTTTTAAATAAAAATAAGAGTCTTACCCTTAAATGGGTCTAAAGTATCAAACTGTCATCAAACAGACATCTTTGAAGAACAACACAAAAATGAATGATTCTTTGTGCTTAGAGTCATTCCAAATAACATTTTGCAGCTTCCAGAAGAGTCATGGGAAAAGAGTCATTGCACATTGAACCATATAGTTTCAATGCCAAATAGTTCCCAAAGCTGTATCATTTATGGCCATAGAGAACTTTAAATCTTTGCAGAATATGGTTCATTACCAGAAATAAAAATCTTTATGCCTAGAATAGCTCAGATTTTAAAAATTTCAACATATACAGGAAAAGTAGTTAATGAGTTAGAGACTCGACAATATCGCTGTATATATTCACTTCAGTAATGCGAGAGCATGTTGGATATGGTATTTCTCTTCTTTTAGCAATGTGTTTTTTGTTGGAATTGAAACACTAAAATTCACTTCTATAGAAGGTTATCTTTCTCTTTCTTTAAAAAAAGTATATTACTCTGCTAAGAAATATCTGATGTATAATTTTTAAAAGCAAATTAGATGAAAGAGTGAACTCTATGGAACAGATTTCCTTGAAAATTAAAGATACAAAAATAGTGGAAATTATGGAAATGTATTCACTTTATCACTTAATAGATAAGAATGGGAATGGGAAAAATCACAGTGTTTATAGCTACTTGTTTCTGTGTTTAAATATTAGTATGGGGAAAATGCAAAGTGTCAGGTGACACATATTTGTGGACCATATCATGGTCTTGAATCAAAGTGGAAGAAACAATGTCTCGGCAGTAATCTGAAAGGGGGTGTTGGGGACTGGGGCAGGGGGACAGCCTGGGTAAAAGGGCATGGGCAGTAGAGCAAGGTATCCCATTTGCAATGAGATACCCATATTAGATTCATTTGGTTAAAACAATGTTTTCTTTTTTTTTTAAATCAACTTTAATGAGTTTAATTGATATACCAAAAAATTGGATGTATTTAATATATATACATTTTGATAGGTTAGGATGTATGTGTGCATGAGAGGAGCTGTCACCACAGTCAAGGAAATAAACATATCCCCTGCCTCCAAAGAATACTCAACGTGACAACTAATCTCTTGACAAATTTTTAAATGCATGCTATAGTCTCCCTGTGTCTGCCCCAAGTTCCTACATTGAAATTCTTACCCACAATGTGATAGCATTAGGAGTTGAGGCTTTGGGGAGGTTTTCGGGGGATGGGGCTAGAGCCTTCATGAACAATATTAGTTCCCTTTTTTAAAGTTTATAAAAATTTTTTTAATTACATTTTTTTTTATTTTTGAGAGAGAAAGAGAGAGAGAGAGAGAGAGAGTGAGCATAAGAATGGGAGGAAGGAGCCAAGGCCAAGGGAGAGAGAGAATCTCAAGCTGACTCCATGCCAGCACAGAGTCCCATACAGGGCTTCATCTCCTGACACTGAGATCATGGCCTGAGCCTAAACAAAGGTCAGATACTTAACTGACTGAGCTACCCAGGCACACCAAGATTAATTTCCTTTTAAGAGAGCCCCCAGAAGACCTTTTCATCCCTTCTGCCATGTGAGAATACAAGAAGCTGCAACTGGGAAAAGCACACTCACTTGACCATGATGCACCCTGATCTTAGGCTTTCAGCCTCCAAAACTGTGGGGCATACTGTCCCTTGTTTAGAGCTCCCCAACCTGTGGTATTTGTTCCCCCCCCCCCCTTCATTCATTCATTCATTCATCCATTATTAACATGTAATGTATTATTAGCCCCAGGGGCACAGGTCTGTGAATCGTCAAGCTTACACATATCGCAGCACTCACCATAGCACATGCCCTCCTCAGTGTCCATCACCCAGCCACCCCCTCCATACCTCACCCCTCCCAGTATCCCTCAGTTTGTTTTGTGAGATTAAGAGTCTCTTATGTTTTGTCTCCCTCCCAAACCCGTATTGTTTCATTTGCTCCTTCCCTTCCGCTCACAACCCCCATTCTGCCTCTCAAATTCCTCAAATCAGAGAGACCATATGATAATTGTCTTTCTCTGATTGACTTATTTTGCTCAGCATAATACCCTCTAGTTCCACCGATGTCACTGCAAATGGTAAGATTTCATTTCTTTTGATGGCTGCATAGTATTCCATTGTATATATATATATCACCTCTTCTTTATCCATTCATCTGTTGATGGACATCTAGGTTCTTTCCATCTAGGTCTGGCTATTGTGGACATTGCTGCTATAAACATTCGGGTGCACGTGCCCCTTTGGTTCCCTACATTTGTATCTTTAGGGTAAATACCCAGTAGTGTGATTGCTGGGTCAGAGGGTAGCTCTATTTTCAACTTTTTGAGGAACTTCCATGCTGTTTTCCAGAGTGGTTGCACCAGCTTGCATTCCTACCAACAGTGTAGCAGGGTTCCCCTTTCTCCACATCCTCGCCAGCGTCTGTCATTTCCTGACTTGTTGATTTTAGCCATTCTGACTGGGGTGAAGTGGTATCTCATTGTGGTTTTTATTTGTATTTCCCTGATGCCGAGTGATATGGAGCACTTTTTCATGTGTCTGTTGGCCATCTGGATGTCTTCTTTGCGGAAATGTCTGTTCATGTCCTCTGCCCATTTCTTGATTGGGTTGTTTGTTCTTTGGATGTTGACTTTGATAAGTTCTCTATAGATTTTGGATAGTAGCCCTTTATCTGATAGGTCATTTGCAAATATATTCTCCCATTCTGTCAGTTGTCTTTTGGTTTTGTTGACTGTTTCCTTTGCTGTGCAAAAGCTTTTGATCTTGATGAAATCCCAATAGTTCATTTTTGCCCTTGCTTCCCTTGCCTTTAGTGATGTTTCTAGGAAGAAGTTTCTGTGGCTGAGGTCAAAGAGGTTGCTGCCTGTGTTCTCTTCAAGGATTTCGATGGATTCCTGTCTCACGTTGTGGTCTTTCATCCATTTGGAGTCTATTTTTGTGTGTGGTGTAAGGAAATGGTCCAGTTTCATTCTTTTGCATGTGGCCATCCAATTTTCCCAACACCATTTGTTGAAGAGTCTATCTTTTCTCCATTGGACATTCTTTCCTCCTTTGTCGATTAGTTGACCATAGAGTTGGGGGTCTATTTCTGGGCTCTCTGTTCTGTTCCATTGATCAATGTGTCTGTTTTTGTGCCACTACCATGCTGTCTTGATGATGACAGCTTTGTAATAGAGCTTGGAGTCTGGAATTGTGATGCCACCAACTTCGGCTTTCTTTTTCAACATTCCTCTGGGTATTTGGGGTCTTCTCTGGTTGCATAAAAATTTTAGTGGGTGCCTGGGTGGCTCAGTGGATTAAAGCCTCTGCCTTCAGCTCAGGTCATGATCCCAGGGACCTGGGATCGAGCCCTGCATCGGGCTCTCTGCTCAGCAGGGAGCCTGCTTCCTCCTCTCTCCTCTCTCTCTGCCTGCCTCTCTGCCTACTTGTGATCTCTGTCTGTCAAATAAATAAATAAAATCTCAAAAAGAAGTTAGGATTATTTTTTCCATTTCTTTGAAAAAAAAATTGACCGTATTTTGATGGGGATTGCATTAAATGTGTAGATTGCTTTAGGTAGCTTACCTATGGTGTTTGTTACAGCAGCCTGAATTGATAAGACCATGCATGGTGCCATTTTGTTGCATGTTGGCTCTACATTTGCAGCAGATTTATAGAGCTAACTCATCTTATATAATTCCTATTTACCCATGGAACAGCTCCCCATATCTTCACCCTTCCATCTCCTGGTGACCACCACTCTATTTTCTGATTCAAGGAGTTTGGCTCTGAAGAGGATTCAAGCAGTATTTTTCCTTCTGTAACTGACTTATTTCACTTACTAAAATGTTTTTCAGATCAGTTTACATTATAAATGGTACAATTTCATGATTTTTAAAGACTAAACAACACTCTATTGTATGCATATGCCACATTTTAAAAAAATCCACTGATCCAGTCATTTTAGGTTTTTATATCTCGGCTATTGAGAATAATTCTGCAGTGCGCATGGAAGAGCAGGTGTTTCTTTGAGATCTTGATTTCTAGTCTTTGGGTGTGTACCCAGAAGTGAAATTGCTCGATAATACAGCAGTTCAGTTTTTTATTTTCTCGAGTAACTTCTCTGTTGTTTTCCATAGTAGCTGCACCATTTAGCATTCTTATCAATGATGTATAGGCTTTTTCTTCCTGCACATTGTGACAATAGTTGCTATTAATATTATTTTTTAAGAGGCATCCAAACAGGTATCAGGTTATATCTCATTGCTGTTTGGATTTGCATTTTGCTGCTAGTTAGTGGTGTAGGGTGCCTTTTCATGTACCTGTTAGCCATTTGGATGTTTTCTTTAGAGAAGTGTTTCCTCAGTTTCTTTGCTCATTTTTTTAAAAATTGGGTTATTTGTATTTTTTGCTATCAAGTTGTAGGAGTTCCTTATATGTTTTGGATATTAACCGTGTATCAGATTTGTGGTTTGCAAATATTTTCTCCCATTCAATAGATTGTCTTTTCTTTCTTTCTTTTTCATTTTGTTGATGGTTTCCTTTGCTATGTAAAGGTTTGTTTCGAGGCAGTCCTATGATGGGGTCCTTGAGTACAACAGCCAAGAAAGAACTGAAACATTTGCAGTACACCTTTAGTGAGTTTATTTAAGTAGCATGGGACAGGAGCCACGGGCAGAAAAAGCTGCACATTTGCTATGTGAAGCTGGTGGTTATATGTAGTGCTCAAGGCTGGGGGAGGGTGAGGTGTACAGGGAGTATTATATCATAAATGTCTTCTTTGGATTTCTGCTTTCAAAACTACTTTCCCAAGATGTCCCTGGTGCTTATCATTGTTTGATATTGACTATCAGTGACATGTAAGGGCAGTCACGAGCTCCTGTAAGAACAAAGCATCAGCGGGTATTTGACCCTTACTAGAACCATGCAGGCTGGCGGTCATCCTTCTCAGCTAACGGCGAACCTTCTTCTGCCTCTATCCCCCATCAGTCCCACTTGTTTATGTTTGCTTTTGCTGCCTGAGCTTTTGGTGTCCTATCCAGAAAATCATCTCCAAGACCAGTGCCAGGAAGCTTTTCCTCTGTATTTACTTCTGAGAGTTTTACTGTTTCAGGTCTTACATTCAAATCTGTTGAGTGAATAGAAAGCAATATTGAGAAAGTTTGAGGAGGTAAGCTGGGGACAGACCATGAGAAGCCTGGGAAATATGTAGCTCTTTCTATGCTATGTCCTGAGAACTTTTGAAAACAATGAAGGATTTTCAAGGAAGAGTGGGACTATGTAGACATCTGTTTCAGAAATAATCAGTTGCATGGAGAGAATTTATAAATAGAGGCAGGGCTAATGTTGAGAGATACCGCAGTGAGGAAGACATCGCACCAATGTAGCTAAAAGCTACTGTGTCTGAAGTAGAATAGAGATGACTGGATTTTATTTTATTTTTAAATATTTTTTATATTTTATTTATTTATTTGACAGAGAGAGAGAGATCACAAGTAGGCATAGAGGCAGGCAGAGAGAGAAAGAGAGAAGCAGGGTCCCTGCCGAGCAGAGAGGCCAATGAGGGGCCTCTCTAGATGACAAAATATCATGTAGCCTTCCCGTGGAAGGAAGGCCTGCCATTTGCGGTGACCTGGATGGAGCTGGAGGACATGGAGCTAAGTGAAATGTCACGGCAGGACGTGCACTGCCTGATGTCACTTACAGGAGGTCTCTGAAATCGTCAGTTTCGTAGAGAAAGAGAGGAAGGTGGTTGCCGGGGGAAGGGGAATGAGGAGCTGCTGCTTACGGGCATACAGTGCCCGCTGTGCAAGATCAGTAAGTTGCGGAGATCTGCGTACAGCATCGTGCCTGGAATTCACATCATGGGATTATACACTTAACATACATTAAAAGGATAGTTGGCATGTGTTGTGATCTTCCTACAATTAAAAGCAGTTTTAAAAAAGCCTAGGCTTAAAGACTCGTTGAGACTGAAACACACATTTATTTAGCTGCGGGCGAGTTTCGGTCCCGTGATTCGGACCCTCATTTGTTCAGTGGGCACGATGACAGTGACACGTGTTCTGAAAGGTTGTTGTGAAGATGGGGGGAGTTACTATGTATAAAATGCTTAGAAGAGTACCAGTGGCCAGTAGGTGCTATGTGAGTCTTAAAATAACATTTCCCGTCAGCGGAGGACCATACCTGTCTGAAATGTGATGTCGTCAGTGGATTGGCAGTGAGTCTGGGGAGGGGGCAGTGAGATGGGGGAGCAGCAGAGGGCATGGACCGGGAACGTCTCAGTGATGTTGGAAGGATGTGTTAGCTTGAGGCTGATGGAAGGTGCAGGGAATGGTCTGCTTCTTGTGCTTGTGGGGGTGGGGCCACCCGGAAGGCTGGAAGTCTGGAACGCGTGCGTTTGTTAACATGAAGGGGGCGGGAAAGGAGCCCAAGAATTCTTGCTTTCTCTTACATCTTGCTCCTCTGGAAATTGCTATTTTTCTGGGAGTTAGGAGACCAGGTTTTTGGAGGAGTCGGTTCTGCAATATAGGAACAGCATGATATTGAGCAAATGACTATATTCCTCAGAACCTTTGGATTTCCATATATTAGCATAACAGTGTGGGGTAAACACCATGCACTTTGGGTTACTTCTGGATTTGTTAATACCCTCACTGCAGGTCTGCTCACGCTGAGGTCCTTCGCACTGAGTGCCTGTAAGAGGGTGAGTCTCCCACCTTTTGAAATGGAACACTCTCCCATGTCCATTATTATAGTCCTTTCTGTTGTCCTTCACTGAAATCCTTTGCAACATGAATTGCATTTAGATTTCTATTGGAAATTTCATAGCACCAGTGTCATTTGACATGTCTTAACAAGCAGTGGTTGTAAGGCCCAGGTCAGCGCATCTTAGAAATAACGTCAGTTTGAAAGCCAGAAGACCTGCCCGCTTTCCCTCCCTCTAGCCTTGCAACATTAGGCAGCTCTCCTGTCATTCATGACGTCACCTGCCAGAAGAAAAAGAGGATGGTTCATGACCTTGACCTTTATGTCCTTAGTGCCTGGTCCATTCCGGCCCTGGTGGTAAACGTGGTTGGGTTTCAGCACCCAGGAAGTTGGACCTCCTGGACAGTAGATCTGATTCAGAAGGAAGGCACACACAGTCAGGAAATGCACAGTCGGTTACCTGATGCTAGTGGGATGGGCTACAGTGGTTGAGATGGTCAGAGGCAGTTCCTGAGAGGTCACCATGTCAGCAGAGAACTGAAGGAAATAGTCATGAAGGAGCCGAACGAACAGAGTTCTGAGCAGGAAAAAAGTCATCCCGTACCAGTGTCCTGGGGCAGGAAGCAGTGTGACTGTCCACACTATGTAGGAAAGATGTCAGGGTTGGAACCTAACAGCCAAGGAAGAATTCTTGAGATGTCTTTGACGTAAAAAGGTGGTTTACTAATGCACAGGGACAGGACCCCTGGGCAGAAAGAGCTCCTTGGGGTCATGAGGAGCGGCGCATTAGAAACTTTCAGGTTGGGAGGGGTCAGGGGTAGCGTTAAGTCCCTAAGGAATTTGGAAGCAAGGTTTCCAGGACCTTGAGCGGGCTGGCTGTTGTTGGGGAAAGGTCAGTTATTACCATCTAATAAATCCTTACTCATGGGACCCTTCAGATGTATATCGGTGGGCCATATGCTTGGGGGATGAGCTTTGGGGGTTCCAATATGCATCTTGGGGGGTTGAGAGATAAAGGAAGTTTCCAAAAGAATTTTTGTATGTGAAAGTAGACCTATAGCATCCTGGCGCTCAGGCTAGGATTGCGTCTTGCCCTTAGCAAAGCGTCAGCATGGAGGCAGCTGAGCTCCTAGAGGAATGTCACTCTGCCAGTCTCAAGGACTTGTCGGTGGGCTCTAAGTCATGAGGAAACGGAATGATTTTTCTTCTTCCTTTGTTTCCCAAAGGAAGGAGCTGGAAGATGTTCAGTTTGAGGACAGAGGTGCAGGTGGGTAGGAGCCATTTCACACCGTCCTGTGGACGGCGACTTCCTCCGAAGGGCAGTGGAACTGCTGACGGCTGCTCTTCATGTCCTCTGGTTTTGTGCCTACTTTCTCCAGCCCCCCATCCCCTGTTGAATATCCTTTAAGTTCAGTGTCTCAGAATTAAGGTGGAGGTGGAGGCTAACGGTGGGGACCCTGCAAACTCTGCTGTACACGGTTATAGCGATGTTGATTCCTTTAAAAAGTACAAGCGGGGGCGCCTGGGTGGCTCAGTGGGTTAAGCCCCTGCCTTCAGCTCAGGTCATGATCCCAGGGTCTTGGCATTGAGTCCCACATCGGGCTCCTTGCTCGGCAGGGAGCCTGCTTCTGTCTCTGCCTTTCTGCCTGCTTGTGTGCTCTCTCTCTCTTTCTGACAAATGAATAAATAAATAAAATCTTTAAAGAAAAGAAAAAAAATAATTAAAAAAATAAATAAAAAGTACAAACGTCCTTTATGAATGAGTATGCCAAGCTTCATTCCTTCACTCAAAGGACCAAGAGGCTGTTCACCCCTTACCATCTAGTGTTAGAGACGCAGAATCACTGGCAGCAGATGCCAAGGAAGCAGGATGGCCTGTTTGCAGGAGGAAGAGCCAGGGGCTCACTTGGCTTTGCTTGTTGTTCTCCCCTCCCCCTGCCTTGTCTCTCTCTCTGCCAAAGCCCCTCTCTCTCACGTCGCCAGGTCCCTTGCAAGCCTACTGAGACCTAGGGTAGCTCTTGGAACAAGCCCTGAGGATGTCGTGCCTGCATGCTTGTGTGCTTGAGAGTGTGTCTGTGTCTGAGTGTCTGTGTGTCTCTGTACTGGGCTCTGAGAGGACAGGAGCGGAGGGGCTCGGCCAGGTGGAAGAGAAAGGAGGAAGCAGCAGCGTCCAGGCCTCGTGCTGTGGATCATAGTCTGAACACAGGATTTCCCCTGCTGTCAAATTAGAGCCCACTTCTCCCCAGTCCATTTATTGGTATGCCTGGCTAGAAAAATAAAGAGCGTCGTAGACTGTATAGCTAGGCCCTTTACATAGCTGAGCTTTTAAAGGTCGCCTCTCCAACTTCACCGATGAACAAAATAAGGCCTCGTGATGAAGAGCGGCTTGTGCCAGTCATACCGCAGATGGGCGGGAAAATCTGCGTTTAGAACGAGGCTCTCGTCAGTGTGTTTTCAGACGTCCGTAGGCTGCCTTTCAGCCCTGAGGAAGCGGCTCCCCACATGAAATCTGAATAAGGAGGAAGATAACACATCTGGTAAAAGAGCAAAATCCGACATCAGATCAACCAAGCCACAGTTTGAAACCAGACTCTGCCATTCAGAGAATTTCCCTGACAGAGTCTCCTGGAGTTGAGTGTTCTTATTTGTAGAAAGGCACTAGTCCCCTCTACCTGAATGGCTCCTGATGAGATTGAACCAAGATAATCATGCGAAAGCCCCCCCCCCCCCCACCCTGCACAATACAGGTGCAATCCAACCTCAACAGGCTCTGAAGGAGGAGGGAAGCATTGGTAGCTGTGGCCACGCGCTGTGGTTCAGACGCTTTGATCGGTATTGTCAAAATACAGGAAGATTTTCTAAAGTGAGGGGAGGAACGTCCTCTGAGCCTCCGTGAAGGGAGCCCAGAAGCCAAGCAAGTGAGCAAGCGAAGAGGGGCATGTCTGGGGCAAGGCCAGGGAGGAGAAGCGTCCTTCAACCCGCCCTGACCCCTCCGAATTCAGGGGCCGGCCCGCGGTCTGGCCACCATCCCACAGCACGGATGGAAACTACGGGATTGCAAGAGAAGCCTCTGGAGGACGGAGAAGAAGGGACTGCAACAGGACGGGTCACTGAAGAACCCCGATGAAGCCCGCGGACAGAAAGGCGCTCTGAGCAGCCAGGAGCCTACCCCAGATCGGTAGGCTGGATCTGCTAAATTTAGCAAACCTTGTTGTACTGATTACTGCCATTATTTGCTGCTTACCGGAGGTGAATGTGCTTAAGAGTGGTTCTGTGAATGACTTCATGAATGCGTGCTTCCTATTTCTGGTCGTTTCATAGGACAGATGGAGCACTTTCAGGTGATGTCACCAGCACCCAGTCTGTGATCCTTGACACTCCAGTGGAGTGATGTCTTTGCAAGCTGGTGGGTTGTGGACAGGTGGCAGGTCTAATTTCAAAAATGCAGCAAACCCATAGAATTCACGACCTATCAGCTGGTGACATGCCCCTGGCTCTGAGCGTCCACTGGGTACAGCTTATTCAAATAAACACACAGGATCTAGAAAATAGGTTAAAACCATTGATTTGATACATGTTTCTTCCTTGGCATGGTTAGCAGAAGTCTTGGTCAGAGAAATCAGACAGACCTGGATTTTAACAATTTAACATCTTAGATGATGAATTTAGAAATGGCTGCAAGACAATCTCCATAAAGATCTGATTAACGGGTTATGTCACCCAGAGGGGATTCTCTAGGAAAGTTCCTCAGAAATCTGTCCTATTTCTTATTTTTATCACGTAATTAAAAACGCAGTGTAGAATATTCAGCAAATGACTTTAGAACTGATTTGTATACACTATGTAATTTGCTGAGCCCTGGCCATTCGAACACAAGTAAGGAATAGTTCTGGACCTCAAGTATCTCATAGTTAATTAGATTCACTAAAAGTGTAGATTGCACAAATGCAGAGAGCTCAAATATTTGGAATAATGCACGTCGATTATACCATGAGTAAGTAGTAATTGAGGAAGTGCTAGTACAAATGAGATTCTTCTTTTTTTCTTTTTTCTGTATAACCGTCCTAATCTGAGTCTTTTATTTCAAGAGCATTACAGCATAGTATATCATAGAGAGCATCTCGTTAACAATGCTCCTGTGAATGTGGGCATTGAGGAATATTATTGTCATTTACATCAGGGATTTCAATGATTTGCTTAAAAGATTATCATGATCAGTGCGAATGAACCCTTTTTGAAGAACATTTCGCAGCAGTGAATTTGATACAGCGTTCTGTCCCTTCTGAGTCTGATCCTCAAGGTCCAGGGCTTGGTCAGAAAACACAGGAGAGAGACAGACAGACAGATAGACAGACAAGTGTTGCCCTTCGCAGCTTTGTCCCCTCCAGCTCTTGCATCCGTATGTGAGGAGCCGTTTGTGGCTGTTGATTGTTTTGCGGCGGGAGGGTCATGCAGTCCGGCCGCAGACGCAGGTCATCGAGTCCCGACACCTTCTCCTGTGGCTGCGATGCCGCACTGTGTGCGCTTCCTCTCCGCAGTGGCTTTCCAGGGCTGTGAATGATGTGCTGAGAGAATGAATGAGAAATGAGCTGAAGAGACAAATCGGCCCCTTCTGCTTTTATGAATGAAGCCACATGTCAGCAGACACCTCGGTGAGCTCTGGCTTTGGCCCGTATTTCACAAGCCTTTTCTTTTGTTCTCCTCTGATTTATAACTGATTAGTTGTAGGAACTACTGCATATTTGCTCTCGTGCCTTATGGGTCCCATGGCACGGGTCTGTAAGACAAGAGCTGACTCGCGAAAGATCATCCTGAAGCACTTAAAAAAAACAAGTCAAAAGAAATAGAGTTCCATGAAATGAATGCCACTGGAGTTTCCGGCGGAATATTTATATGCTTTTCCCCCAGACTAGATGCATTTGGCTTGATTACAGCCTCTGCCTCTGCCGCCCAGCCACTCTGCTGTCCCGCATCCCAATTCCTCACCTGCGGGCGTCTCTAGACCAGACGCCAGTGCTCCTGTGCTCCGGGACCTGGTGTGAAAACAGAATCACTCCCGCGCTTAGTATTCTTCAGAGAAGTCTCTTTATTTCTCTGACTTGAAATGTCAGAAATCCTTTTTGGATATCCAGGGGGAGAAAAAGAATATCTCAATGGCTATGCAAAAATAAAATAATCAGATTCTCTTTTTATTTTATGCTGAGGAACCTCAAAGCGAAAACCTTGCCAGCTTCCCTGTCATCTTGGAGGCAGAGAAGGCGAGGGTGGGCGCCTCGCTCCGGGGCAGGGGCAAAGGTGCTTCTCCAGACACGGGTGGGATGGCTTCTGATGGGGAGAGACACGGCGTCATCCCTGGAGCACGTGGTTGACTCCAGGCCCGCTCTGCCCATGACTGAGGCACCAGGCACTTTGAAATGGGTTGATTTAAATGCTTAATCTTCCTGGCAATACCACCATCAACTTTTGTAAAAAGAGGAAACAGAACTTAAAAAGCTTAAAAGATCGTGGAGTTTGTACTTTGAAGAACTGAGCTGTGAACCCAGGTTTTTCTGACTCCAAAGCATGCATTCTTCGCCTCACCCCAGTGTGCCCACTGGAGCCTTTTCCAACATTTTCCGAGGGCTTGAGCTATTTCTGTCTACTCTGTGGGTTGCTGTAAGAGTATTTGCCAATTTAAAACAATAGCAAAGTGGTTCCTGACTTTTTTATGGTATAGTTTTGGATTTCATTTTGTTATTTGGTTTTGTGATGCCTTCTTTGGAAGCATGAATGTGGGGGAACAGTGAGGTGGACATTACAGGGACAAGTGCCCTTTCTGTGTGTGGTCTGTAGACATGCGTCCACATAGCTACAGATGAGCTGGATGGGCTGTCCATGGTTTCTGGGGGTCAGGAAAGAAATTTCATAATCATACATGAAATTAACATTACTGTAAATATTAGTTACAGTTTTAATATGTTTTAGTTTGAATATGTACAATCAGCAATACAAAATTCTTATTAATATAGCATCGAATGTATTAATAGCGTCCTCAAATAGTGTGATTTCAACATTTTGATTGGAAACTGTTCATTATGATGGTGGAGTAAAGGGACTTTTAATGGTATTTGCAAGAAGTCTTTTTTTTTTTTTTTTTTTTAATTTAAGAGAGAGCACGAGTAGGGAGAGGCACAGAGAGGAGGGAGAAGCAGACCCCCACTGAGCAGAGAGCCTGATCTGGGGCTTGTTCCCAGGACCCAGGGATCATGACTTGAGCTGAAGGCAGATGCTTAACCAACTGAGCCACCCAGACGCCCCTCAAGAGCTCATTCTGTCCAGTGCTCCCCACCCTGCGTTTCACCTGAGAGCCACATAAACAGGACCAGCGGAGGAAATGACTTTGGAGGCGTGCAGGACAACCACATACCAACTACTAATTCCGTAGCTAGTGTTGGTCCTTTTCCATCTTGAATTAAAATATTGGAAGCAATAAAGACAGAGATGGAGAGGTGAAGATATGTGCCATCAGGAACCATTATGTATGTAATGCTTAAGACATGACACAATTAATGTTTTAAAATAAATATGATGGGGCGCCTGGCTGGCACAGTTGGTAGAGCTTACAACTCTTGATCTGAAGGTTGTGAGTTCAAGTCTCATGTTGGATGTGGAGCCTACATTAAAGAAATAAAATAAAAAGGAAGTAACTAATGTCAACCAAGTAGGAAGGGGGATAGACTTCACCCTAGCAAGTGACTCAGTAGGAAATAAACACACACAAAAACAAGGACCCTCTCCGCCATGCACACATGAATACTGTACCTCCTCGCAGTAAAAATCAGATACCCTTACTCCTGATGCCATTAAGACCTTGGCTCTGTTCTAGATGTATTCATGGTATAAGATCAGTTTGGCTTTGGTCAGCCTTTTAAAACCCACCCTGGCCCCTGTCCACATGGTGAAGGTCTGTAAAACCAATTATTTCTGCTATCTTCTTTCTAGGTAAGTGTTAACAAACTGCTAGATACTGTAGGGAGAGCCAGTTTGTGGTGTTTCCCTTTAATAGAAATGACAATGACTGTCAAGAGTTGCGAAGGGACAGACACAGGGCTGTGGTAGCTCTTTGGGATTGTGTGATGGCACCATCCTCTTGTGGTCACGTTCCGTTTTCCCCATCCGATGGCCCCGTTCATCAGCGGCGGACTCCCCAGGTCGGCACAAGAGGCCGAACAGGTGAGGAGACCTCCGGCATCCCTCCTTGATCTCAACACACTGTTACTGAAGGGTTTGCCTCCACATTTTAAGCTGCAAATGAGAGAGAGCCATCGGGGACCCATTTTCTGGACTAAGAAGGGGCGTCGGTTCAATTTCATAGTTTCTACATAAAAGGACCTTGGCCCTTCAAAGGGTCTCTGGCCAACCCATGGCAGATTGGTCGGTCTGAATACACGGTGGGTTCGTCATGTCATACCTGGCAAGGAAGGAAGGAGATGTTGATGAAGTAAAATGCTGACTGAACCCCCGGGAATAAGGGAAATCTAGACCCGAGTCTACATTACAAGTGTTGGTCATTACGGGCGGCACTGGACGCCGCAGGCGGGTGAGAGAGAAATTCTTGGGAGAATCTCAGCCTGCAGCAAAGATGGGTCACTGTTTCTCTTGGTCGAGAGCACACTCTGCGCTCCACGCCTGTGGACGGGGACCTGACACTGAGGACAAAATCCACTTCCCAGCACAGGGGGGTGTGTCTCTACGGTGAAAAGGCCCAACCCTCCCAATGGCCAATGATTTCTTCAGTCCCGCCTAGCTAATGGGGTTGCCATAAAACCCACAAGAGTGGGGTTTCCAGAGCTTTCCTGTTGCTGGGCACGTGAAGGGTCGGGGAGAGGGGCTCGCTCTGCACAGAAGCTCCTAGTGCTTTCTCTGCTGTGCCCTGAGCATCACCTCCATCTGGCTGCTCCAGAGCTGTCTCCTCTTGCAGCAAACCAGAAGTCTAGTGAGTGAAATGTTTCTCTGAGCTGCTCTAGCAGATTAGTCGACCCCAATGATGGGGTTGCAGGCACCTTGAATTTTGTAACTGGCACATCAGAAGTGCTAGTGACAAGCCGGGCTTGTGACTCAGCCCTGAAGTGGAGGTGGGGACAGTCTTGTAGGACGAAGCCCTCCGCCTGTGGAATGTGCTGCTAACTCTGGGTAGGTGGCGTCAGAACGGAGTTTAGCTGGGGCAGCCCCTCCATGGTGTGTGGGACCCTCGTCCCTGGCCACACACACCTTAGAGACGGAGTCTCAGAACTGGCTTATCTCACGTCAGAGTGAGTGCGGGAGCTGCTTTATTTCTGTCTGCAAAGTCCCTTGTGTCATGTAAGGAATCTTGTTCACAGGCACGAGATGAGGGGGACACAGTGCTGCCTACCGTAGACTGTGGCGGCATTATCTCTGCTGAGATGACGGAAGCCAGTCAGGATTGACCTGGACTGAGAGGAAAGGATTTAAAAGCAAATCCTCATACATCTGACGAGTTGCAACCAGACTCAGGGACACTGGCTGTCTCTCTGTCCTTTTTTTGCCTCACCCTGTGCTGCCTTCATGGTCAGACAAGCTTCCTGTAGGGTAGCCACTGTGAGCTTCGGGCTCTCTCTCCTACACACTGAGCAACTCCACAGGACAGACTGTCTCCCCTTAATGGTGTCTGGAATCCAGGTACCAGAGCTGAGTCTCCTTGCTGTCTTTTGTGTAAACACACACACACACACACACACACACACGCATGCACACACACGTACACAGGGCTTGTCCTCACTGCAGGGGAAAGCAAGTGGTGTGGCCAGGCCTGGGGCAGTGTAGTCCTAGGAGGCCAGAGCACTGGGGGCCTCTGTTCTATCCAAACTCTTGGGCTTGGAAGGAGTGGAGGATATTCCCCAAAGGAAAACACAGTGATGGCGACCAGAAGACACCAGAGTAGAGGCTGGACAGGCAAAACCGGGTCTTTTCTGGGGTTTGGGGTTTTTGTCATTTAACCCACAGGTCATTGCTAAGGACTCCTTTGTGAGTGAACCTATAGGTCTGTTCAGCTACTTGATCTATCAAGATGTCTCTTAATCAAACGTCTTCATCTCCCTACCCCTGCACTGAACTGTTTCAATTCTGATACTGTTTGACTCTCAGGTAAACAAATGTCTCCGTTTCTCTGTTCCTAGATGAGGACAGTGTGTCACGCTCCTTGATTTTGCCAGAAGAACTTGTAACTAAATGTTTCAACTGCAGCTCTTGGTTCTGCTGGAAATCTCTGCTCCCTGACCTTGGCTAAGGTCACCCCAGGGCCCTCTGCTCTCTGAGCTGACTCCTTCTTTTGTGGCCAAATGTATTCCATGGCCTCTAGAACATTAAATTCAGCAAGCCACAGATGTCCCCAAGTGGCCTGGGCCTCTCCTCCTCTTCGAGTTGTCACAAATGTGATGGAAACCATTGGTATATTTGGGGGCACCGCTGAATAGACAGCAGATTAAAAATAAATTGTCCCTGCCTTTTCATGTTTGATACCGATGGTGGCGCAGAGCACCGGTGACACAGAAGATGCAGCCTTCGCTGCGGATCCTTCTGATTGGGACTTTGGCTCAGATAACACACTGACGTATGCCTGGGCTCTCCAGGGGGTGCTGTCAGATTAGCAGGAGCCACTGAAACGTATCAGCTGGCAGGTGAGTCTTTGTGTCAAAGAGTGACAGCTCTGCAGAGCCATTCGGACTTGCCTTACACCCCAAGGGTGGGTGTTGACAACCTGTTGTCGGAGCTAGACGAGAAGCACTGTTCTAGTGGGGATAGTCTGCGGCGTGTAGACGATCACGTAGCGAATAATGAAAAGTCTGCTGTGTGCGGACCGCGTTTTCTGTGGTAGGGAATGGGGAGCGGTTCTCATGTGAGCTGTGCTGGCCCGGCACGGGGAGGACCGTGGCATCGTGGCACTGGCAGAAACAGTACGTGTGTAGCGTGCTGTGTGCACCTGTGCGCATATGCGGACACAGGTGTGTGCACAGACTGTGTGCTATCCTGTGTTCCAGGCTTTTTCTTCCCCCTTAATCTGACTGACCTCTACTGTTGGGTGGAGGCTTGTCCTCCATCTTTGCGGGGAACCCCTTGTGACAGGCACCCTCTCCTGCGCTCTGTAAGCACTGTGTGCACTCCGACGCCAGCCCGCATCACATCCCATCAGGAGCTCAGGTCGGGGGGAGGCATGATTCTTTTGTTTTTTTTAATCTACATCCTCTGTGTCGATCACAGTCCTTAGCAGAGAAGTCCCTCAACGTACGAGCTGCGCGAATAAAGCGTGTACCCAGTAAAACAGCAAACACCTATTCATGCAGTTCTACTTAAGAAACCCAACTAGTTTCCACTTTTCTGATCTCAGACTTTGCACTTGAGTAAACAAAATTTCACAATAGCCTAAATACAAATACGTACCCTTTTTTTTTTTTTAAAGATTTTATTTATGTATTTGACAGACAGAGATCACAAGTAGGCAGAGAGGCAGGCAGAGAGAGAGGGGGAAGCAGGCTCCCTGCTGAGCAGAGAGCCCGATGCGGGGCTTGATCCCAGGACCCTGAGATAATGAGGTAGAGGCTTAACCCACTGAGCCCCCCAGGGGCTCCCAAATATGCACCCTTTTAAGAAAACAAGATTTTTCTTCTTTTTTTTTTCTTCAATGGAAGTAAGGGTGATACATATTGTTACCTTAGTTTCAGGTGGACAGTGTATGAGGCACCAGTGCTATGTGACGCTGTACTCACAAGACGCTCACAAGCCTAACTCCCCTCCGCCACCGCACGGCGTTAGCCCCGCAGCATCGGCTGTGTTCCCTGTGCTGTGCCTCTGACGTCTTCATTCCCTCACCAGAAGCCTGACCTCACCTCCCCATCCCCTTCACCTGTGTACCACCCCCAAGCCCGCCCCCCCCTCGTGACCATCCGTGTGCTCTCTGTATTTAAAGGTCTGTTTCTGCCATTTGTTTCTAAAACAGTATTTTCCTTCTACGTTGTTTAAGACTAACCTTTTTCTAGACCATTTATACCAATAAATACAGCGTTCTTCATATCGTGACTTCTTAAATGCTTCACTGTGCCCCTCAGGTCACACAGCACAACTGACCCGCAAGGCGGGCTGCTGTCCCCCTCCCCGCTCTGCTGGGAAATGCTGGAGTGGGCAAGGAGGGGGGCTACCTTCACAGGTGTCCACAGGTGGTTCTCTAATGGCTTGGGCCAACACCAGTACCGTGAAGCTTTTTTGCCTGTGTTTTTTGTTGGAGTTTCAGGTCTGATGTTTTATTCTCTCATCTTTTTTGAGTTGATTGCATGTGGGATAAGAGAAGAATCTAATTTCATTCTGCTGCATGTGAATATCCAGTTTTTCTATCACCATTTATGGAAAGGACTGTTCTCTGCTGTGGTGTATTTGTGCTATTGTCAGTTGACTATATATGTGTGAGCTTATTTCTGGACTTTCTATTCAATTCCATTAGTATTTATGTCTGTCTTATGCCTGTACCACATGGTTTTAATTAGTAGAGCGTTGTAATATATGTTGAAATTAGAAAGTACGGGGTCTCCAGCTGTGTTCTTCTCCCTCCAGACTGTTTTGGCTATTCTGGGTCTTTTCTGGTTGCACGTTAATTTTAGGATTATTTTCTCTTTCCTTTTTCTTGTTTTTCTTTAAAAGAAAATCTCGTTGGGATCTTGATAAGGATTGGATTGAATCTATAGATCACTTTAGGTATTTTGAACATTTTAACATATCAAGTCTTCCAATTTGTGAACACAGGTTGCTTTTCCATGTATTTGGATTTTGTTTGTTTGTTTGTTTGTTTTCAGTCACTGTTTTGGCAGTGATTAGGTATCACTGCGTATGACACCATAAGCAGAAATAATGAAAGCAAAATAGACAAGTAGGGCTACATCACAATAAAAAGCTTCACAGCAAAGAAAGCAGCCAACAGAGTGAACATGGAACCAAAGAGTGGGAGAAAATGTCGACAGCCTATCTCTCTCAGAAGTGGTTAATATAAAAAATATGTTGGCGACCCTTATAACTTAATAGAAAACAAGCAGGGCGCCTGGGTGGCTCAGTGGGTTAAGCCACTGCCTTCGGCTCAGGTCATGATCTTAGGGTCCTGGGATCGAGTCCCGCATCGGGCTCTCTGCTCAGCAGGGAGCCTGCTTCCTCCTCTCTCTCTCTCTGCCTGCCTCTCTGCCTACTTGTGATCTCTCTCTGTCAAATAAATAAATAAAAATCTTAAAAAAAAAAAAGAAAACAAGCAAATAATCCTACTAAAAAATGAGCGAAGGAACTGAGTAGACATTTCTCTGAAGAAGGCATACAGATAGCCAGCAGGCGCTTGAAAGATGCTCAGCCCCATTCAGTCCCTCGTCACCGGAGGAACGCAGATCAAAACCACAATGAGCTGTCGCACCAGTTAGACCAGTTAGAATGGCTAGTATCATGGAGCTCCTGGGTGGACCAGTCTGTGTCTGACTTTTAATTTTGGTTCATGTCATGATCTTAGGGTCTTGAGATCAAGCCCCACATTGGACTCCATGCTCAGTGAGAAGTCTGCTTGAGATTTTCTCTTTCTGCCCCTGCCCCCCCCATTAAATAAATAATTCTTAAGAAATGACTAGTATCAAAAAGACAAGAAATACTAAGTGCTGGCAAGGATGTTGAGAAAAGAGAACCTTGTGTATTGTTGATGGGAATGTAAATAGGAGACAGTCTCTATGGAAACAGTATAGAGGTGCCTTAAATAATTAAAAATAGAACGACTATATGATCAGCCATCCCACTTTTGGATATTTATCGAAAGCAGTGAAATCAGGATCTCAAAGAGGTCTCTACCCTCCCATGTTCATTGCAGCATTATTTACAGTAGCCACAACATGGGGCAGAACTAAGTGTCTATTGATGGACAAGTGGATAAATGAAATCTGGTACATCCATCCCAGAGAAATACTATGAAGCCTTAAAACAGAAGGAAATCCTGCCATTTGTGACAACATGGGTGAACCTGGAGGACATTACGCCACTGAAATAAGCTGGGGACGGAAGGACAAATACTTCATGCATTTTCTTGCTTTTATAAAACATCACAAGCAGTCATACCCGCAGACACTGAGAGAATGGTGGTTGACCGGGGCAGGAAGGTGGGAGAAATGGGGAGTGACTCTTGGTGGAATATAAAGTCTCACTTACACAAGACAAGTAAGTTCTTGAGTTCCATGATACAACATTGTGCCTATAGTTCATGAGACTGT
The DNA here is from genome assembly GCF_022355385.1 of Mustela nigripes. Taxonomy (NCBI): domain Eukaryota; kingdom Metazoa; phylum Chordata; class Mammalia; order Carnivora; family Mustelidae; genus Mustela; species Mustela nigripes. The sequence continues at coordinate 5,132,163 of NC_081574.1, read as the reverse complement.
GTTGTGCACTCAAAAATGTGTGGGCCGCATAGATCTCATGGTAAGTATTCTATAACAATTTAAAAAAGAAGCACAGTGAAATAAACTGAAATGAGCTGGCTCGGGCTGTCTCCTTCCTGCTGCATTCACGCTGGCTGGGCCCTGCCCTCAGCCCCAGAGCTTTTCTCCGCAGTGCTTAAGGAAAGGCAACCCAATCAATTGGCAGGTGATTAAAAGTGATTATCCAGCTGCCTCCACTATAGGTCTACGGGAAAATTGAATCCCTCACTGCTGGCAGAGCTTGGCAGGTTATTCCAGGATCGCCAGACCTGAGGGTATGGGAATTGGTAACTGTTTACAATGCTTTCCTTTCTTCACCGAGACCAGGGGCAAATGAGCTTCCGGGGTGGTGAGTATGTCACTGACGAACGTAAACAGACTACTTGACCTTGTTTGAAAATAACAGCAGCGACAGTGGTGATCGCTTTGTTCAAAGGACTGCACTCATCTTTTAAGTCTGCCCCCTCCTCGGGAAGGTAGGCAGCTCTCCTCATGCCGCGAGCAGGAGATACGCTTGAAGAGATCACACTGAGCCCGCACAGCCCAGGATTGGGCCGCCACACTGTCTATCTGTACACTGACGTGCTTTCTTATTATCAGAAGCCGTACTTAGCAGGTGCGTCACGGTCACTGCAGAACTCCCCTGTAGGTAGAGAGCATGGTGGTTTTTCTTCACATCTAGATTTTCTAGGAATTTCAGCAGGAATGGCCAGGCTGTCTCTCTGGATGGTGGCTTCAGACTGTCTCTCTTCTGTAGTTGTTTCCGATTTCTCTTTCTAGTCCTTGGTCCCAAGGTGGATCTGACCAGGGTTTGGGGTGGGGATGTGGAGGGCAGCAAAGACGGTGCCCGTGACTTCCCAGTTCTGACAAGGCCACGTGACATTGGAAGAAGGTCATCTGATGGGGAGTCAGAAAACGGGTGGACAATCATGGAGTGCTGGAATGGGCTCCGAGCAGGCCCCCCGACCAAGGCGTGATCTCAATAACCCTCCAGACATCACACAGTTAATAAGTGGCAGAACTGAGACAAGAACTAATGGTTTTAGTCTACATTCCAGGTTTTCTTCTCTGTCCTCTGTCATCACGGAAGCTAAGGAGAGGAGAACATTCTTCCTGAGGGAGGTGCTGTGTAGCATCACGGGCATTAGGAGTGCCCCTAACCTTGGGCCAAAGTCGACCTGCCTCTCCCCCATGACCACTGTCCCATCTGGGATGTGTCCCCCCAAAGCTTCTTTCCTAGAGTTACACACTATGAGAAATGGCCCTTAGAACATTACAAAGGGCAAAGGAGTTGGCATATCGTAAATGATCAGTCAACGTTCTTTGGGTTTTTGGACAAATGAACTAATGACATAGTATATAAAGGGAGGAGAATGAACTGGATTTTTAACATACAAAGTGAAACCAGTTGGGAAAAATGCTGACAATTCCTTGAATAAGAAAACTCAATGTTTCAAGCAAAAGAGATGTTTAGTACTCAAAAGGAGTAGAGTTTTTAGGCAAAGATTCGGGACTGACTCAGTGTTATGAATGATTGGACCTTTTGGGGGGAACTAACCTATGGGTTGCTGTGGAGATGCTATAGGCCCTGACTGTATCCCTCCACCCCCAAATCACAGGCAAGTTTTCATGTGGACAGTCCTGGTTCAGCGAAGACATGAGCAGGCTCCTTGCTCCACAGAACATCAAACAAACCTCACCACAGAAGAGGCGGCCGAGGGGGGCTGGGCTGCTGGGCGCTTCTCACAGCTTGTCTCCCTCCCCGCTCCTTGTCTCCTCCACTCAGGCCACTTCTCTCCTCCCCAGATGGCCTTGCTGGGCCACATCTCAGAATTTCTTGTGAACATACGTATTTCACTTGTCTGCCTTCCTCATTTCCTCTTCTGAAACCACAAATGCTGCTGCTCCATTTTCCTTGCTGGAGAGACATTGATAGGGTTCCCACTCTTCTAAGGGTGAGTGTGTATCCCATGTTCCTTGGTTTGCTTTTGATTTTTCATCGTGCATCTCGACTCTCTGCCCCTGCTCCACACAGTTTGGACACATAGTTTGGTGTTCTTTTTGTATGTCTTATAAGGATGTCGAATTTTCATCCAGGTTATTGATTTATCTTAAAACTAGCTGCCCGTTGCTTGGGACAGGGCATGAATGCCCCACCTGCTGAAGGCACCATGTGGTCTCCGTCTCGGTCCTCTGTGCATCTCCTCGGAGCTCTTGGATCCCTGGTACCCCATGATCTAGTCTTTCCACACTACATGCCATCTTTGTGTCTTTAAGACACATCAGGATGATTTTGTTATTATCTATTTTGGAAATGATTCTCAAATTCTTTTACTTAAAGTAGTAGTTCATCATTAGGATACATGTAAACTCCACAAAATTCAAGAATTACAATTTTTCATGATAGAACAGCAAAATTAAAGAGGAATGTTACATTTCTTCACTTTGGGCAGAAATTTACTATTTGTGTATAGTAATACTGATTGTATTCCAACAAGAAGGTCTGATTGTACACATACACACACAATTGATTAATCCCAAATGAGAGCACCAATAATTTTTTTTTGAAAGTTTAATTTTTTGTCAAATAGATATCCTAATATGTAGTTTACAGGGGGAAATCAAAGGGATCTTCCATGGATTTTGGAAGTGTTGGGGATCTTTCCTCTAAAGGAATCCTCAAAAGGGCATACACAGGTCTTCACACCATCTTTTTTTCCTGGAGAAATCTCACACGTATTTGAGAGACGGAGCCAGACATGCAGCGTCTGTGACTCTGTTTCTGCCTGTGGGGAGTATGAGCTGAGGCCTCCCCGTGACCTCCCAGCATGGGCAGATGCAACACATTCAAGGTGCTACATCCTAAGCACTGGGTTTTCTCATCCTAGTGTGTGTGCACCGCAATCCGACTCAAAATTCCTGTCTGAAGTCATATTTACGCTAAGTTGAAAACAATAAACGTAGAGTGAGGGGGGCTTTAAAGAAGAAAGAGGACCGGGGAGGCTGCGCACGACGAGGATAAGGACACCTCCATGGACGCTGGGCACGTGGGAAGCCTCGGGCACGCGCCTCCAGCTGCCATTCGCCCTGGGGAGGGGAAAGAAGTCTCTGGGAAGTCTGCAAATCTGGCCGAGACAAGTTCAGTTGGAGACATTAACTGGTTGTAAACTAAGTTTGAGGGAATCTTAAATCTTAAATCAGACCTTCTTGCCAGTGCATGAGCAAAAGTTGCCAGAAGAAAAGACGAGAGAATGGTCTAGTGTGTGTCCAGACCTATATATGAAAAGCTTCTACATGTATTATTTTATTTTATACTCCTACCATTAAACCAGGTATCCTCATTCCCATTTTATGGATGAAGACTTGAGTGCACACAAGTTAATCCTACTCCATAAGCATATTGGAAGCAGTGTATGACACGTGGTATAAAAATCAACGAAGTCATAATCCTTGATGTTGAGCTTCTTGATCTCGAGTAGGGATGGCCAAAAGAATTCAACACTCAGAGCAGTGTGTTACATATTATCGTTCAGAAATGTGCTCAGGCTTATGGGTTCGCAGGTGTGGGTATGATTCAGGTCTAGGGAACACTCCATAGAGAGGGTAATAACAATGGAGCTGAGACCTTCAGGATAAATAAAAGCCAGCTATAGGAAGGTATGGAGTGGGAGGAAGAGGGAGAGCATTCTCAGAAGAGGAAAAGGCATATACACGAAGGCCTGGTAGCATCAAATGCCCACAAACAATTTGCTGTGGCTTGAGAGAAGGCTGCTTGTAGGGAAATTGTATGAGTAAATGTCAGCACCGGGGAACAGAGGGCTGTGGGTACCTCAACGTGAACTCACATGCGGGGATAGTAAGTGCTGCAACAGGTATATAAATGCACAACGGGACCTTACCAGCCAGTTCAGGCCTTTACCCAGAAACCCGCAGCTTGGAAACAGCAGTGATGGGGCCCGTGTGAAGCCAGTGAGTGAGCTGAAACCCCACTGAAACACGGAGGAGGGCCAAGGTGCGTGATCAGGGGTCAGAGAAGCAAGTTGAGCACATAGGTAGGAAAGAGGAGCACATACTGGGATTCAAAAATATATGCCTGTTTCCTAAGTGTCCATCAGTGGGTGAGTGGGTGAAGAATGTGTTTGTAGAGTGGAGTAATACTCAGCCACGAGAAAGAAGGAAATCTGCCATTTGCAGGAACATGGATGAACCTTGAGGACATGATGCTAAGTGAAATAAGTCAGAGAAACACAAATACTGTATGACCTTACTTACATGTGGAGTGTAAAAAAGCTCAATTAGTAAAAGGAAAGAGTGGATTGGTAGTTCCCATATCGGGGGTGGTGGTGGGAAGAGGGAGACGAGAACTGGGGACATGTTTAAGGGCGTATCCATACACCTAGTAGATAAATAAGCCTGGAAGACCTAAGGCACACGTAGTGATTAGGGTCAATAATACTGTATCATGAACTTCGGAGTTGCTGAGAGGCTAAGTCTTACTGTTCTCACCACAGAAAAGTGATGATGATGTGACATCAGAGAGGCATTAACTTAGCAGTATGGTGGCAAGCATGTTGCAGTGTATAAATGTATCAAGTCAACAGGCTGCATCCCTTAAATGTACCCTATATCTTAGGCCCATTTTTGTCTTGATCACAAATAAGACCCTATGTGTGTGGCAGAAATATTCACATGAGCGAGGCTTCCACTGTTTCGAATGTCATCTCGTTCCTCTTTAGCAGCTTGTCCATCCTGGAGAAGCTGCCTGAGTCCGGCAGGCACCGGCATCAGACTTCACAGTGCCTTAGACAGCCCCCTCACCCCCGAGCAACATGGGGGCAGAAGCGATTACAGCTATTGATTTGAGGTGTAGAACCGTACATTTCAAGAGAAGGGAGATTTTTTTTTTTCCTCTCCGTACTGTTACCAGTTGCCTGGGCAGAGTTGTGGTGTGGAATGCATTATTTGCCCCATCAAACCCGTCCACAGGCTGCGGGGAGTTCGCCGGAGTGAACAATACAGACTGTGTTCCAACTGGGAAAGTCTTTTAACGGGATTGAAAACAGTCTCTTTCTTCTCCTTTTATTTTCCTTGTTTTGTTCTTGAGTAATTTTTTTTTTTTTTTGAGAAAATCTCAGAAAATAGATGCTTAAAAAATATACCATGCAAACAATGTGGGAGAGATCTCAGGATGTATATCACGTAATAACTGTGTATGTCTATGTATATATCAAGAAATGCAGTAATATTGTGACTGCATTTTAGTATTATGTATAGTTTTTGTTTAAGCCCAATAAGAAAGTCAGTGAAGGCAGCTTTTGTTACTAATTCCCCGTTAGAACCTTCTGAGACAGAAAGTCTCATCCTAGATTTTGGAGGAAAGAATTCTGATTTAGTTATCATAATTATTTATACTGCCTCTCCCAACCCTGCAGTTTATTGGCTTTTGGAAGAACCATGTTTTTAACCCCTCTAACACCCACGGTCTCCTGACCTTCTCTGTGTCCTGTGTCTACCCTTTTAAGTTGGATATCTAAAACATTCACATTTCCTAAAGGGCTGTTATACCCTCCTGTGCTTTATTGAATTCTGCCTATTGATCTAATTTGAATACACAGTCCCAGAGGCCTTCAAATAATGATGCATTTTTTTTTTTTTAAGAGGAAAGGGATTTAAAAAGAAGAGAAAACCTGTATTTTATTTTTGTTCTTATTGTTTTCAGATCGAAATTTTACCTGGGGAAAATTTTGCCTGGGGATCCAGTCTCTAACAAAAGAAACATCTCTTTTAAAAAGACAATATCCTACACATGTGTTTGGGAGGCTATCAAAAATTACAGTTATGAAATTTGGAGAGGAAATAAAGCTACTCATTAATCTGTCATTTAGAGATGTTTTGAACTAAATAAGTGTAGGAAGAGTGTTAAACATGAATATAAGAATTTTCACATAAGACCAAGTAACTAACTTGGATTTGCCTTAAGAATCATGGCTTGGTGCGGTGTTGGTGACTTGATGTGGCTCTGGTCCATGGGCAGTAGAGTCGTGAGGCAGAGAAGCAGGAGCCAGTCATGCTGCTGATGGACAGGAAGTAAAATGGGTCATATCACAGATGTTGTAGCCTGAAAGTCACATACAACACATAGTTGTCTTCAGGTAGGGACAGTGATACAATGACTTGTGGTACTTGGTGTCTCTTTTTCAGAACTCAGATGGGCAGATGGGCAACATGTGAAACTAGGGAGATGTACTATATTACTATGATATTACTACGACTATGCGTGGGAAGAGAAAGTAAGAGCCAAAATAGATACGACTATGAGCAGATGATACTTTCTCTAATAAATTTGCTCCGAATTTCTTCCCCAACTACCTCTAAACACTGTTACCTGCAGTGAAAAGATACTAGTTCATCAAAAACAGATCCTACAATGCACTGGGGACATTGATTTTAGTGGGATGAATGGAATTCTAAAGTCAAGGGGATGCGTTTCCTCATATAAATATTTGATCTGAGGTTATATATACTGAAGGATGGTAGTTGTAATATCCCCGGCAACAGTTTTCAGACTTTTGTCCAAATGCTCTGGTGACAAAGTGGCCACAAAGTGAGCCCATTGGGAGGTAATTCGAAAGGTAAAGTTGATAATTGTAATCATTCATCAAATGGCTTTCGCCCATCCCTTTAACTTTTGTGTTGACTCTAGTTGTGACGCTGGAGCTAGGGAGAGAAAATTTAAGTGCTTCTTCACATAATAGTCTTCTCCATGTGAGGGTCACCATTGGGTCAGCCATTGTCTTTCTTTTCCTGAATAAACATCATGCATCTTTACCCATCTCAGAAAAATGCACAAAAAGGGTGCAATGATTTCTATCTGTAGCATTGTCTCCTGGAACCCATTTCCATTCTTTGACTCTGATGGCACCTTTAGTGGGACTTTAATATCTTGAGAATGACATTGAAGACAGTGTCCAGCCAGAGAACTGGCTTTGAATGGTTGGGAGTGAAAACATCCAGAAATTGTTCATGGACCCTTCTGTTTCTTCGGCTGTCCACAGATTCAACTAAATCTTTCTTTTCTGTTTGGAAAAATATTTTCAGTGATATGGGGGATATTGTGTGCCATCCCTTCCAGAACAACAAGACTAAAATGATCCTACCACTGCCACAGGGAGGGAAATCCTTGTCATTGTGTTTGGCTTCTCAGAGTCCCCAAGACAGGATGTTGCTTTCTGATGCCTATATAAATGCTAGCATATGCTGATTTGTAGCGGGTAATTAAGGAGCCAGAAAGATTGGCTGGAGAGAGTTGAATATTAATAGACTCTGCAGAGGGAAAAGCAAATGTTCTGGAATAAGAGAGGGTGATTGAGCTTGTCAGGCAGCTGAGAGCTCTGCTGAGCTGGGATGGTCCTGCCAAGTGCAAATCCTTGGTCTCTATGGAATCAAAGAGGGGGCGGCAGGTAGAGTTTCCACCTGTTTCTTCCGGTGTGTAAAGATATAAAAAATGATTTTCTCTGGGAGCCATGAAGAAGTAGCCCAAAAAGTCTAATTTATTTTTTCCACATGAAAACCCCATGATGCAGGTTTCTTCTGAGGTATCATTGGGAGGTACAGTACTCTGTGCTTTTTAAGGTATAAGTAGTTGTGTGGATTTTTGATTTAACACATTTGCTCCTTTGTAGGATAGTCATTCTCATTGAAGTCAAGGGTGGTTTGGGACAGTATTGCAATTGACAGTGTAGTTAGAAGCTATCTTGCCTCCTAGAACAAGGTGCAGGATGGATGCAGTATGAGAGAAAATATGAATTAATAAGTAGATAACAGAGAAAAAAATGAGTCTCATCTTTTGAGAAGAAAGTACATAGGGAAGTTTAAGGTTCCCGAGGAGGGAACCTCGGTAGAGAGTTCCACATCTTCTCTAGGGAAGAGTAAGACCACAGGAAGCCAAGGGCAGCTCCTCACTTTAGCTCAGACCCTATAATTGCTTCAGAATCTTGAATCCCGCTTAGGAGGATTTCCAGAACTAAGCAATGAACCTGAGAAACTAGTATCAGGATTTAAGAAATATGTGAAGGTACTAGCCATGGGGAGACTAAGACACATGAGAACCCTTCAACATCTGGGAATACACCCTTGGCCTCCACTTAGGAAAACTGATCCTGGGGCGCCTGGGTGGCTGATAGCTCAGTTACTTGAGTGTGTGACTCTTGGTTTTGGCTCAGGTCATGATCTCAGGGCTACGAGATTGGCCTCCACACTCAGCGTAGAGTTTACTTAAGATTCTTTTGCTCTGCCCCTCCCACACGTGTTCTCTGCCCCCCTCTCTCTCAAACAAATAAACCTAAGAAAAAAAAATTGATCCAGAAGGTATATAACTAAAGCACTATCAGTGATGCTTTAAGGCATTAGTTCTTTACCATTTAAAGTCTTAGTAGCAGGAGGGGTGAGTGGAGATATGGGGTGACTGATAACACCATCTCTCTCTCCAGGTGGGTTCCACCCATTGACCCTAATTCTGCTCTTTTCAGTCACAGAGCAAGTTTGATGTCTCTCACACATGACATTAGCCTACCAAGGCTAAGAGAGTGGGGAGCTACCTGTTCAACACCTCCTGCTTATGCGCAGCTTAGCATACCTAGAAGCTTAAAGGTGCAGCTCAGGCTCCCAAACTCTTGTTGGTTCTGGAGCACAGGCCCAAGTGGTCAAGGTCCCTGGAGAATGTATTTTCATCTGTGTCACCTGAGCTTGCCCCTCCAGATCCATCCATCGGGTTACACTGGGGATAGTTTCTGGAAGTGAAGAATCCCTACTCTCTATGCTAGAGGGTGATAAACTTGTTTATTCCAGAGGATGAAGTGTTTTAAGTCATCTATTTGTTGGCTCAAAAACTGATTATATCAATACAGAGCATATCTGGTCTTTCCATGACTTAGCTTTGTAATTCGTGGAAGAGGTCTGGGGAGACAACTTTGTATAATTTTCCTTCCCTTAGTAATTCAGGAAACAATTCTGTAATTATTATTTTTACTGTATTATTATTATTATTATTTTCTTTTTAGAGAAATCACAAGTAGGCAGAGAGACAGGCAGAGAGAGAGAGAGGGAAGCAGGCCCCCTTCCGAGCAGAGAGGCCGATGAGGGGCTCGATCCCAGGACCCTGAGATCATGACCTGAGCTGAAGGCAGAGGCTTAACCCACGGAGCCACCCAGGAACCCCTGCAACTGGAATTTTAAAAAGTAGATGCGATCGAGTTGCATTTAGGAGATAGAATCCTCCTTAGGGTCGCTGGTTACTAGGTGTGTTAGACTCAAGGATCACTGCCAGGTTTCTGGCGTGAGCAACTACGTGGCCAGTGGGACTCTGCTGTGGAAGCCAGCAAGAAGGAGCGGAGCATTTGAGAAGCAGGTGGTAGTTCAGCTTTTAAAGATGTGAGTCTGAGTTTCCCCGTGGAGGTCAGCTAAGGTTCCAGGCAGCAGTTGTCTACATAGGCCTGGACTCCAGGCAAGAGAGCGACACTGCGGACTCGTATGGGGGTGACTGGGCTGTACTTCCACCGTAGCGCCCAGTCTCGGCAGCAGGGGTGGGTGTCGGAGCGTCCAGGATGCGGCTCCAGGACAGACTCCCAGACAACACTGGGACCCGAATTCGGCAGTGAGCTCCTGGAAAGGCGGGACAAAATCCGGAGGGGCTGGTAAGTCAGGAGAAGTGAGCATGAAAGGCAAGTGTGCTCCTCAGGCCTCCAGGCTTGAGCTGCCCCACCTGGGTTAGAAGGACCACTGTCAGGACGCACGGAAGCTGGCCGGGGCCCACGGAAGACACGGAGAAGTCAGAACCCTGTGCAGCCTTCACTAGGAGCGTACGTTCATGTAGCCACTAGGAAATATGGTACGGAAGTTCCTCAGAAAAATAAGAATCTTTTCAGCTATGTTAAGCCCAGAAGCCTCAACAACCTAGCTGGACGGACTGCAAGTGTTACTGAGGACCTACAAAAACAAAATGGAAGCCATTCACGTTATGACTGCATTGACTTGATTTAAGGATTTATCATGATTGGATTCTGAGTGTATGTGACCCAGAATGTATCCTCTTTGACTGATATCTCAGGAGAATCAGTGGCATGGTCGTTTTTATTTTGTCTTTGTTTTTCCTTCCAACCCAACCAAACGTGATGCTAATGTGGAAGCATTTATACACTGGATGCATTTCCTTTCAACACTTAGCACTTCTTTAGATTCTAGGCATAGTTCCAGACGTTGGGGCTAGAAAAGTAAATGAACTTAAAAAAAAAAAAAAAAAATACTTGCTCTAATGTCTGACATTCTAGAGTGGGTAGCCAAGCAAGCCAATCAAACATGCCAGTTGATGATAAGTATTATGGAGAAAACTAAGTCAGGGGAAGGGATTAGAGCATGTTTGGGAAAGGTTTGTGATTTCCAGTGGATGGTCTCAGAGCATCATAAAAAGAAGGAACTCCTGGAGAAAGGATCTAAAAAAGAAAGAGGGGATTCTGGAGCATGTTTGGAATATATCTGGCAGAAGGTGTCTCAAATCTTAAGACTCTGAAGCCCATGTACCTGGAAACTTCCAGGACCGATGACTAGTATGGCTTGGGTGGAGTTGGTGAAGAAGTTGGAGATTAGCTCAAAAAGGTGACAGGCAGCTGGTAGTGGCAGATTATCCTGAGTTTTGTATTTATGAACACGGCTCGTCAATTGGAGGGCTCTGAGCAGAGGAATTATGTTATGTGGTTCATATTTTATAAATTTGACTTACGGATAGTAATTTTTTAAAAGATTTTGTTTGTCAGGGAGAAGGAGAGAGAGAGAGAGGGAGAGAGAGAACACAGCACACAAGTAGGGGGAGCAACAGGCAGAGGGAGATGCAGACTCCCAGCTGAGCAGGGAGCCCAGTGAGGGACTCAGTCCCAGGACCCTGGGATCAGGACCTGAGCCAAAGGCAGACTTAAATGACTAAGCCACCCAGGTGTCCTCATGAAAAATTATTAACTGACAAAAAGGCAAGTGTAGTAGAAGAAAGACAAATTAAGAGCTTTTTATAGTTAATTCGGCTACTGTTGATGGTACCTTTGACTAGGGATATTCATGATAGTTTCAGAGGTGGTTGGATTCCACATACATTTTCTTCCAACCCTTTATTTTTTGGGAAACAAACACCTAGCTACCCATATATACCTTTTACCTACATTCACTGATTTGTAACATTTTGCTACATATGTTTTGACTTTTCTCTTTGCACACAGACCCATGCACCCATATATACACTCATAAAAACATGCGGAGGAATCCCTGGAAAGTAGCTTGTAGATAGAAAGATAGTTCAGCATCTCCTGAGGAAAAAGACATTCTCCTTTTTAAGTTAAATGCCAGTACCACACATAGGGAATTATCAGTGGTGACATAATCTCACATTCGATTCATATTTAAGTTTCTCCAATTTTATTTAAGTATTTTATACGGCTATGTAATTTTTTTGCTTGATTTTAATATGTGGCATGTTTTATTGCATGCAGTACAGCAACAAATATTCCCAACACTTTAAATCTGGCCAGGACAGTACTACTTCCCAAGAGATCGAAAAGCCGCCCTTGACCCTTCATTTGAGAGACGGCTGAGATGACAAGATTGGCTGAAGAGGTAAACGGTGAAGTAAGGGAGAAGCTTGGGTCAGAGGAGCTGCAAGGTGTCCGCCCTGAGCCAAACTGGATGCGCAGACTTGCTGCTTGCCGAGGTTTGTTAGACGTTAAAGTTCAAAGAGAAGTCGGGCTGGAGCTGTAAATTTGGGAGTCATCAGCATATAATTGGTCTTGAAGGCCAAGCAATTAGATGAGCTCACCCAAGGCACAAGTTTATCTGAGAAAAGGTCCGCGACCGTAGCCTGGGGCTCTTCAAAATTGAGAAGTCAGATCACTGAGGAGTCAGCAAAAGACAGGAAGAAGGAGTTGCCAGAGCAAGAAAGGAGGAAAAAGGAATGGGCTGGGGTCGTCGTGGGTGACCTGAGAGCAACCGTGACTCGGAAAGAAGTATTTAACCACGTCAAACCCCGGCGGAATGAGATGAAGCCTGGAAACTGACTTTTTGATTTACCAACGCAAGGTGTTAGGAACCTTGACACTAAGCAGTTTTGTTATCATATTGGGGCAAAAGCCAAACTCAGACGGGAGAGAGAAAAGGAGCAAAGGAATTTAAATCATCGGGGGATTTTCCTGTAAAGGATGACAGAGGAAATGGGACAGTAGTACGTGGAGGAGGAAATGGAGATCAAAGAATTTTCCTGACTAATGAGGAAAATTGGTTCAGAAGACAGGGGTGTTGTGGGATGAGTATCCTTCAACAGGATATGTGGGAGCTAATTATCATGCTTGTACACCATCCACAATTGCATCAGCCAGTTCCTTGACATAACCCTGTCTGTCTGTCCATCTGCCCACCTACACATCCTTTGGGTTCTCTTTCTCTGCAGAGCTCTATGGGATGAAGTCCAGTTCATAAATGGATGCATTTCCTTTAGGTAGGAATGAGAGTGAAGAGGGTTTTTTGTTGTTGTTGTTGTTTTGTTCTTTTTGAGTAATGAAGAGAAATAGCTGAATTGATGGAGGGACGGAGCTTATGATTCTCCTGAGGGTTTCAGATGCTGGGCGTGATGAGTGTTCGTGAGGCTGGGTCATAGGTTTGAAGTAAGATGTCAGCAGTGGTGCATTTTCTCCGTGCATGTGAGCTGCGCGAATACTGGCGCAGAGCGGCAGGAAGGTCTCGTTAGCTACGGCGTTGGTGAGGGCGACGTTTCCGACGGAAGCTGACATCTGTAATATTGCTCCCGGAAATTGAGGCTGCGAGAGGAGAGACGGGAGGTAATGGCCAGCGCCGCAGGGGCGTTGGCTCAGGGCTGCAGTCCCGATGGAAGCAAGAGTAACGCGGTGAACTACTGCACGGGAGACGCTGATCGCACACTATATATTCATTGAGAGGTTAATGTCCAAAATATAGAAAAAGACAAAATGATGCATAAATACAGACATCAACAATTGAATTAAAAGTGGGCAGGGGGCCTGCACACATGTTTTCCAAAGAAGACATACAGCTGGCCAATAGACGCATTAAAAGATGCTCAGCTTCACTCTTCGTCGGGGAAATACAAATCAAAACCAAAATGAGCTATCGGCTCACACCTGTCAGAATGGCTGAAATCAGCAACACAAGAAGCAACCTGTGTTGGCGAGGGTGTGGGGAGAAAGGGACCTGCATGCACCGCTGGCGGGAATGCAAAGTGATGCACCTGTGGAAAGCAGCACTGAGGTCCCTCAAAAAGTTAAAAATAACTTTTTATTTTTAAATGAATAAATTACTGGGATCCAGTAATTCTACTGGTGGGTATTTACTCAAAGAAAATGAAAACACTAATTTGAAAAAATGTGTGCAGCTCCTTGTTTATTGCAGCATTATTTACGATAGATATGGACGTAATCTAGATGTCCGTCCATAAATGAAGGGATCAAGAATGTATATTTTCAGAGAGTGGAATATTACTCAGCCACAAAAAAGGAAAGATCTGAGACCTTGCCATTGGCAGTGACATGTGTGGACCTAGAGGATATAATGCTAAGAGGAGTAAATCAGTCAGAGAAAGGCACGTTCCATATGATCTCATTCATATGTGGCATTTAAGGAACAAATGAGCAAAGGAAAAAGAGAGACGCAAACCAAGAAGTAGACTCTTAAGTATAGAGAACAAACTGATGGTTGCCGGAGGGGCAGTGGGTGGAAGGACGGGGAATGCACGGTCTCAGGAGAAGACTTACTGCAGCGAGCACTGAGTAAGAGAGAGAAGCGCTGAGCCATTATACTGTATGCCTGAAAGTAACGTAACACTGAATGTTAATTATGCTTCAGTAAAACAATTGTAAGAATGAGATCAGCACAGAAGGGGTAGAGTATACTGTTTGCCACTGAGCTCAAGGAGGGGTAGAAGAATTTGGCAGTAATAAATCGGGTGTGGCCATGGGGTTGCCTGGCTTAGAAAAGGTTGGGCCAAGACAACTTAAAGGACAAAGTCCAGGTACTATGTGGACAAAACACGGGAGGGGTCTTGTGCCTACATACTGCCCTCATTGAGAAACACAGTGTGAATTGTGACCATGATCTAGGAGCTGATGTCTTCAAGACATAAAGATGGGGAAAAGCCTGGAATTTTGTAGATGACTTGAGTCCACCAGTTTGTGTCACCTGCTCACTCTTTAGTGCATACCTGGATAGTTTAAGGATGGAAGGAAGGATTATTTGGGGGCAGCAACAGGACTAAGAAGATGTGGTAAAAAAATGATGCCTCCATCCTCCAAGGATGTCTATACCGTAACGCAGGGAGCCTGCAAATACATTACAAGATGGGAATCCCCCAATCACAAGACTCCTTACAGAGAACCTTCCCTAGTTGTGGTTAATGGAAGATTTGACTATGGAAGAGATGTCAGAGAGAAGCTGGCTTTGAAGATGGAGAAGGACAGCCAAGAGACCAAGACTAAAGGAGCCTGCAAATTGTGAATGGCCCTCAGCTCCCAGTAAGCAAGGAACTTCAAGGAAGTCAATTCTGCCAGCAAGTCAAACAAGAAACAGATTCTCTGCGAGAGCCTCTGCAAAAGAATGCAGTCCGCTGACACCTGAATCTAGCCCTCCAGGACCCAAGCTGGACTTCTGACCTACAGTGATAAGAAACTAGTACAGAATTGAACCGGCCCTGCTAACAAGTCCAGTGATGTCAGGAGATGAAACAAAAAATCACAGCTTCAAAAAGCCGTGGAGAAGTGAATTTCATTATGCTCATATTTCTGCTTGTGAATTTGGAGTTACTCTTGGGACATCCCGGCCAGCTCTGATCCTGACTTCCTAAAGAGGCACCTGTGTTCTGAGAACATGGTCAGCTACGTGGGGCTGACACCCTGCTGCCAGAGAATCAAAGGGTAAACTTGATGTTGAAAGGGCTGGATATATGAATTCAGAATCTTTTTGCTCCAACACAGATTTTTTTGAGAATTCTATGTCTCCATGAGTAAAAATAGAACATTCATTAGTGGAAGCCAGAGTCAGGGAGTCATTTGAAAAAAAAAAAAAAAAAAAAATTAAACAAGACTTACTCCTAAAATTCTTTCAAATTCCTTTACTGGATTTATATCCATGTTCATTGTCCAAGGCCTGATTCTCTTTAATGTAGTTAGGATAATAGCCTCCCGGAGAGAACAGTCTCTCACGGTGTTAGCACCCGCCCCACGCCACTCTCCATAGAGCACCTGCAGTCGGCTTCATCAGGGCCCTCGCTTCTCCCAAAACATTTCACGGTGTTTGGAAACGCCCTGGAGCATTTCCACTGGTGTTTGGAAGGAAAAAAGCATGATATTCCATCACGCTGTCTAGAACACTCCTCCCTGTGTCTGTGCAGTTGATTTGTATTATCTTTTGTATCTCTGCATAACCCACGTTCTCTCAGGGGAGCGTGCCGTGGTTCCTGAATACTTGGTTAATTACTCTTCCTGTATTTCTCCTAGTGCCATATAACCCCACCGGTAGACATAATTAGTGGGGAACTATATTTAGTTGAGGCTTTGATTAGATTTATTCCCCCACCACGAGAAACTTGAAGATACTACTGGAGGTAGGATCATGTCTGTTTTCACTCTCTATCATCCCACAAGGTGTCTGGGACATGCCAGGTGCTAAAAAATGGCAATGAATCAATGAATGTCCATGAGAATACTTCTCCTCAGGGATAGAAGCAGCAAACCCACAGTTGTGAGATTTCCATGAGAAAACCCATGGAAGGCTCTCCGCTTTGCCTGCTAAAACCCAATTGCCATTTTTAAGGAGGACATCTGGGGATCTGGACCATACTGTAGATTCCTGATGGAATGCACGGTGGGAAACATCACCAAATATTTGGGTGACCTAGCGTGAACCAAGGTAGATGTGCAGGTGACCTCTGACCTCGTCCTCATCACTTCGGAAGTGGAAAGGAAGCATGGACCACGGTGTTGTCGGTAAACTGGAATCCATGGAAGGGGTATTTGGGCAACGTCCATAGTTCAGACCTCCAGGGACAGCATTTTGGGACATAAAATGATCAGTTTGTGCAGGCAAATGGTGAGGGTCTGGAGAGGAGGAGAGAGGCTTCTCTAGTTCTCAGCAGAGCGCTTTCTCATGGTCTTCCCATGCTCTTCTTGTCTCTGCGCAGTATTGTCTAGAACGAAGCTACATGAGGGCACTGTGTATGACAGGAAGGTGTGGGAGCCCTGCGTTACCAGCTCCTCCTGTGAGCCCCTCCGAACAACGTATCAACGTGTGTTCATGTTGGAATATGAAAACATGGTGATGGCTAAGTCACTGCTCTTTTTAGGAAGTTACCTTAATTTGGAGAATATGAAGCAGAAGAAGGTCAAAGGCTCGTATAATGGGTAGTTAGGGCTTTGCATTTGTTAGGATGAGGTTACAGAGAAACTCTGAGTCGTAATAGTAGTAGCAGTAATAATAATAGTGGAAACAGCGACTCAGAGGTCTTGTCTGTCAGGCATTATGCTAGCCTTTCTGAATAGGTCAGCTCAGTCAGTCCTCACAGAACACTTTGAAATAGGAATTGCTGTTATCCTCATCTTAAACATGAGAAAACGGAAGCTCAGAGTTGTTAAACTTCCAAGGTCAGATGGGACAATATGTGCCTGTAAATGTTGTGTTTTCCTTCTTCCTTCATTCCTCTCTTCTGCCAGATCAAAGTCTCTAATCCTTCAAGTTAATTCTTATATTGCAAAAAGTTTAATTCATTTGAGAACATTAGAAGAGTAGTAAGAAAGAGGAATATAACAATATTTATTCCTGGATTGTTTGGGGGGGAGAAAGACATATAGAGGTACCATTAAGGGACAATACTTTCCATAGTTATTTCAATTGCTTGGAAAAAGGAAAATCCCACAGCACTGCTTTGGGGGAAATAATCTATAGGGGAATTTGTAGATATTACTAGGTTAGATCAATGGTGCCGCAGGAAGCACGTAAATCGTGTTTATCAAAAGGGAAAATGAGCTGCCAGGCACTTCTGCCAACATGACTGAGGACCAGCACAGAGCGCTTGGGGACGTGCGTCCCTAGGAAGCAAGATAATGATGTACGTGGCCTGTTCAATAAGCACTTAGCCCGAGGTCATTCCAACATGCAAAGGAAAGCAAGTGTGCGCGTCCACTTTCTTCTGTCTTCTTTGGCATGCTGTCTTTCTTGTAGCAGCCCCAGACTTGTCCCATAAAAGTTCTCTAATTCATTTATCCTAGAAGGCCTTCATGGTAGCTGCTGTTTGAAGAGATTATAAAATGTAGGCTTAAAAGAAACATATCTGAAATGGATAAATGCGGCTAATGAGATGTCTTATAATTAAACTGTAGAACTCGCTGCCACAAGTTATTAAGACTTAGAAATCTTCAAACAAGGATCAAACAAGGAGAGCATTGGCAGTCCCATTAACGGAGATAAAATTAGACGGAAGATCAATCATTCCACTTTAGGGCATTCTCTGAGGGCCAAATAAGTTGGTGAAGTTGTTTCTTCATGTCGTAGGATATCACTTAAGCATTATAATTTCACACTTGAAACCCTTCAATAATCTTAAGCAGGGGCAGTTTTCCTATAATTATTCCCTTTTGATATCTATCACATATTTACCGTGAATTGATTAATGTTTCCCTTTTCAATACTGGATGCTCCCGGTTTCCATCCCTGGTCCCCACAGTAGAATGGTTACAACATTCTGGTTCCTCTTAGATCCATGGTGGTTTGAGGTTGAGATGGCACGAGGAAGGATTATCGGTTGGGAAGGAAGAAAAGATGCCAAGGTTTACGATCTTTTCCTCCAGTGGATGGCTTGCTGAATCCTATGTAACAAAAATAATAAGTAAACTTCCAAGTTTTTAAAAATGTTGCTTCTTTTCAAACTATCCTAATTTGATTTGTTTTCAGGATCTGCATTTGAAGGTTTTAGCTTAATTTAGTTTAGGTTTTTTGTTTTTTGTTTTTTTAAATAGGAGAAAATATATCTCTACCTAATGTTCGAACTGACTTCGAGTCAGAGGACAGTGCTAGAGAAGAACTCACCATATTTACCCTTTTCTCTAATATGTCCTAATTATACTTTTCCTCAAAATAATTCTCCTGCTATCCTAATAGGAAGTCAAGCCCCTCAAGATAGTATATTAATCTGTATATTTTACATGTAATTAACACATAATAGGTTGAATATTTTACAAATAAAAGTTCCAGCAACATGGTTTGCAATCTGGGGCACAGATGTGGTAATAAAAGACCAACAAAATTGAGGAAAATTTTATTACATTATTGAGTGGGTAGTTTTTGAAAAGTTTCTGACAGAAATAAGTGATCAAGCTCTGAAAAGCAAATTTTGATAGGGCATCTGAAATTCAAGGGTTATTATTTTCTCTCTGGTTTTCAATGAGATTCTACTGGAATTTAGGATCTGAGGATAAAGGATAATGGTCATAGACATGATTAAAATATACATGTTAGAATCACAGAACCTTTTCCGCTCTAGAAATAATCTTCGTTTTAGATTGTTTATTTTTTTTGTTTGTGCATGCAAGGCTTCCTACACATAGAGGATGCTTCGTATGTGTCCCGTGTGTCAATCCAGTAAATGCCAGTCGCATCAGTCACTGCCCTCGTCATGTGGCAAGCCAGTCGGTCTGCATTTCAGACATTTGTGGAGCTGATCTTTCCGGTCGAGGATGCTCAGATCAGAGTGGCCAGAGTAGTTATGGGTATTTCCTCTCTCACTGTCTGTACCACCGTACCTCCAAGGTCACTGAAGTTATCAGTGGCACCTGGAGTTGGAATTGTGGCCACCGAGCTCCTGTCCTGCTCTGTTCCCTTTAGACCACACTTAGGCTGCCCACAGAGACTGCCGTGCGAGTAAACCGCTAACAGTCAGCAGAAAGTAATCACCTGCCTGTAAAGATCACAGACAAAGGGCAAGTTTTCCAGGTCATTTCCAAATATACCTTTTTCCTCTGGTATCTTAAGTGCTCTCATCAGAGCAAAGAACATAACACTGGTAGCTTACACAACTGTTTTCCTCTATGAATAAGCACCTGCATTGAGGTTACGTACCCACGGTGCCACCTAATCCCAAATAAAGGGCTGTCAGCAGAAAGGGAATATTACTTACCGAAGAGCTAAAGCCCCATGCACTTTGTTGCAAAAAAAAAAAAATAAGTGGGTCCTTTTCAAGGAGGGTTTAGAAGTGACTGCAATCTCAAGGCAACTCCAGTTTGTGTGTCAGAAAGCCAGTCCTGTTTCCCTATTCAGTGTCCATGGCAAAGCCAGCATTCAGGATGCGAGAGAAGTGGAAAAGTATTTGAGTGTGACCTTCTCCATTTTAGCTTTCTTAACATGTCATTTGTCTATTGTGAGGAAATGATGTGAATATACCCATATGGATATATGGATATATTCATTTAAGCATATTCTTAGTACTTCAAAATCATTCTAATATTTATAATTTTAAGACGAAAATGACTTTCATCTAGGAATCTTTTCACTGGCCCAAACACAGTCAATTTGTGATCCTAGAACTGAAAGATGGAAAAACATAAATGCATACTTCTTGTTCGTGTTTGGTAAGAGTGGGCATGGAAATAGTTGAGAACCAGATAGTTGGCAAAATAATAAATAAACAAACAAACAAATGAATAAATAAAATGCAACCATGTGGTAGTCTAAAACCAATCATGTCTTTGGGTCTCAGGATCCTTTCTTCTTTCCTCTCTCTGTTCCTTCCCTTTTTCTTTGTTTCTTTCCTTCTTTCTTTGATATTACATAAATCTATCTCACTTCCACCCCTCAGGAATTATTATGACTTTGACTCTGAGTTGTTTCAAAAATTGACTAAGAATGGAAAATAAAATTTTCAGTACCTTTAGGTTTATTTTAAGTTATCTTTCTTAGATTTTTCCATTTCTGGTTCTTCTTAGTCATTGTCCTAAGAGACATCAGTAAGTTGAAATATTGGAAATTCTAAGGTATTCTAGGGAAATTTGTGATCTATTTCAGTGGACCGTGCTCTCTCTCCTTCTTGGAGATAGGAAGTACTCTAGACTGTAGGGTCCATTTAGTGACCTCAGAACAATGTTTTGCCATTAATTAAATAAGCTAATAGGACTTGCTGACAAAATAGGAAAACACATATATATGAAGGATTATATTGGCTCCAGACCAAGTTCTAAAGAGTACAGCGTGGTGAAAAGGGAAGAAAAAACTGTCACATTATGTTGACATGTGGCAAAGCTGGAAATCAAGTCAATGTATTTGACAGGTGATACGTGCGGACATTATACTCTGCTTTGCTGTAACATAGGGAATATTTTGCTGTGGATGAGTAGAACAAGTCAGCTGGCTGAATCTTCTAATATTTGTGCTCTCCTCTAGCAGAAAGCGGGGAGAGAGTTTAAAACTTTGAAGTTTGGTCTTTTAACAGGGTTTATGTAATTACCGGAGTGCACACAGAGGGATCAATAGAGAGAATTCTGTCACCCGTTTTCCACCCAAAGTGCACCTGACTTGTCAAGAAACAATGATGCCAGGCGGCACTGTGAAACCACTTGCCAATTACTCCAATGCAGTGTATGAGACTAGTAAATAAAACATCCATTTAAAAATTTAGGTGACATTTCCTCATAGTTGTTCTTAGCTAAAGTGAAATGTGCTTTACCTTTCAAGTAAACTGTTTAGTTTTGCTTTATGTTACTGTTGCTATCTTGGATACTTCCCCCGGAGCTCTCCCAAGCTAACAGAAGGGTGTGGAACTAGTAACTAACATGGGCCATAGGATGTCACTGAATTCCAAATCCATTAGATAGAAACAGTGAATCCCATCTGTGAAACTATAGGTTGTAAAGCTATTTTAGAAGACTCAAGTAGGCCATTTCTTGAATGAATGCTGTGTACCTCTAAGAATGGAATGAGATAGTCGAGGAAATTTGTTATCTAGAGTTTTAGCATAATTCACATCTGCAAAGTGGGCCCAGATAAATTTCTGTAACTCAGTAATATGTTCTTATGTAGAAATTGAGAAATTGGGTATCTATATCTTTACAGGGAAAATATCTTAATAACATGGTATTTAGTCATTCAAAACCATTTGTATGGACAGTTTTTATGGGAGTAAGGTGTTTGGGGAATAGCTCTTCATCTCTTGAGTAAGAATCCCTTTCTTTTAACAAGTACCGCATCTCCTTATAGTTAGGACAGCGTTTGCAGTGAGAGGAGCAAGTAGACCTTGTAATAGTCTCTACGGTGGGACCTGAGAATCCTTGCTTTTGCTATTAAGTATACACATCTTTCTTCTTTGTTCTTTTCTTCCCTTCAAAAAATATTTACTTAATTGTAAGCACATGTAAAGTATTTTGACTTTGGGTTATAGGAGTGAATCAGATTCAATACCTGTGCTCATCTAGGTCATAGTCTAGGAGGTATTTGTGGTCATGCCTCTACCTTCAATACAACAGTCTTGGCTTTAACGTCCCAAGGAGTCAGAAAAGAGAAGTTGTATGATGATTTTAAATGTCAACATTCAGACTCTTTGCACCCAATAACAAATAGATCCTCTAGATTCCCTGCTCCAAGAAGTGGAAAATAAATAACATGATAGATTGGAGTTGAATGTAAGACAACAACTTCAATTCCCAGATTTCATTCACCGTATTTTAACTATGTCCGGCAATGGGTCTTCCTTTCTAGTGCTTGTTTCTGCAAGTGAAGTGCATCTACTTTCTAGGTCATGGCCAGGCAACCCTTTGAGAGACAGTCGTGTTGAGATGCAGCTAAAGTAAGCAAACAATGTTTTTGTACCTTGGTTTTGTTTTTTGTTTGTTCTTTGTTTTGTTTGTTTTGTTTTGTTTTTACCTGTGTATTCTTCTGTAAAATCAGCTCCGTGCTAACTGGTGTCCGGCCTGGTACCAAATCACGGTCTGTCTGCCCCAGAAATTGTGGCAATTCGAAGGCTCTGGTGTGCATGGCGTCAGGTTGGTTGTAAGTCCTGAATGTATTTTGGATGATCGAGAAAGTTTGTCTTCCCGCCTTTCTTTGAGGTGTTTAGACCAGAGTTTGAAAATAAAGAAAATTTGGGGCATGGAAAATTGTATTATTGTGTTAAAATATGTTAAAGGGAAATTAGTGATCTTTTTGGCTTCAAGATTAAAATCTTTTGTTCACATGCAATGACTATTTATGTAATTACTGAGAACAGAAATGAAGGTCATTCACTCTCACCTTCAGGTTCACCTATTAGTACTTATCTCACCGAATGTGCAGGAAGCCGGAGGCACGGACTGGGAGTCCAAGAACATAGTCGCCTCCTGAGTCCTCCTCCGGCTCTGATGCCCATGGCTTTCTCTCCACCTTCTCTTCCAGTACCCTGCCCTTTCCCACTCTACTCTCGAACACCAGCAACGTCCTGTCTCCCAGCGAGCGGAACATCCTCCTGCCTTGGAACTTCTGGACCCGCCGCTCTCCGGCATGGCGAGCTCTGGGCTCGGCTAAATTACCAGCTCACCCTCTTGCTTTCTTCAGGTGTTTGTTCAAAGGCTGCTTCTCAGAGAGGCTTCTTTGCCCATGCTATTGGATATTGCATCCCTCACCTCTTTTTTCTTCTTATCTGACTCTTCCTTTTCCTCTGCCTTACCTCTCTCCCCACCGGGAAGACGGAGTCCGTGAGCATGGGGACTCTGCTTCACTCACTGTTCACTTATTTGTGTCCTCAGGTCTTAGAACAGTGCTGGGCATATCACGAGAGAGTGCTGCTTACTTAATGAGTGAGTGAATAGTTGATTAGTGCCTCGGCGGAGATAGGCCAGCAGCACGCACACAAGGAAGGAAACCAAGAATACATGCAAGAGGAACTAGGGGGGAAATCTGTGTGTCCCTCCATTTCCTTTACTTCAGTGCCTCCCTCCTGGGACTGCACAGAACCATGTGATTCCGTAAAGACATTAATAAGGCTTCTTTGTATTCTAGATCACCCAAACACTCAAATGGAAATGGACATTTTCTGACCAATCTACCTAAAATGTTCCATTTCAGTATCAACATATTTCAGCACAAAGAGGAAGCACACTCTGGCTGGAAATTCTTTGGAAGGTACCAGATTTTTATTATGCTGCTAAAGTAAAAATAAATTAATTTTTCGCAATACTTGTCGTTACAGGAAAAATAAAAGCGAGAAGTGTTATTCCTAGTTTCAGATCAACAAGTTAGTAAACAGGAGTACTCTCAAAAATGTCCTTATTGAATGAAAACCAGAAACGCCTGTTTGATTCTGTTTTTATGGTCTCTTTTACTCCATGATTGAGCTTGGTGCTGTATGGCCAAGGTCAGCTGGGGTCGGCTGTTGATAAGAGGCAACATTTTTGTTCTACGTACTAGTAACGTTCATCATTTAGGAAGAAGTGCTGATACAAAACCAAAAACAACTAAAAGCAAACCAAAACAAAACCCCTCCATTTTGCTCTATGAGTAATGTAAGCTTTGACTCGAGAACCCAAGTACGTTAAAGAATAATGGGGATTTTCTCTGGTGGTAGGCAGAGACAGATTCTTCCCGTGTTTTTCTGAAGTTTCGAGGGCTGATGGTAGAAGGAATAATAGCCGCCTGTCAAGCGCTTACTTGGAAGTAAACTCAAAGAGGGTGAGCAGAGACACTGTGCAGAGCTTGGCACCTGGAGAGTCAGGTGGGCTCCTCGGAGGGGTCCAGAGGCAGGCAGGTCGATCAAAGGTGGCAGGTGGTGACTTGGAGGTTTTGAACATAGAAACCCTAGAGATTTACGGGAGCAGGGAGAGAGCAGCTGAAGAAAAGAAGGTCTTTCAGCGGCTCTTCTCCGAAAAGGACATTTTCACGGCTGATCCAAACTTTCCGTCTCTCTCTCTTTCTCTCTCTCTCCTAAAGTTACTTATTTAATTCTGTCTAGTGGTACTTTGTATTATGAGAGTCATAGAGACAGTAGGAAAAAAATCTATTAAAGTCCCCTGCTCGTTACCCAATTATGTTACCTCCCAGATGTTGGGTTTTGTGGCTCTTACTTTTGTTCAAGGAATATTCTTTAAGATGTGTGATCCTTTTACAATTAGATGTGCAGTGCTCATCGGTAAAGAAGGCTAGTGGGAGTCGAAGGTGCCGGTGAGAAGCTGAAACAGTAGAGTCGGGAGCCATGTCTAAGGAGAGGGGGAGTGGAGCCAAGCAGGTGCCATTAGGTTGGGGCGAGGGGCAGTGGGTGAGCAGACGGAGGTGCTGAAAGAGGTCAAGAACTATGTTATGTTGTGAGTGTGGGAGCATGTGTGCGTGCGTGTGTGCAGAACTGCCACGCAGTGATGTCTGCAGTGGAGGCTTGAGGATTTCGGATGATGAGGAAGTCCAAGATTAAGGGGGGTGATGAGAAAATCTGAGCGAGCAGGGAAGTCTTAACTGTTTGGGTTTGGTAGAAATAACAGGTGTTGGAGATAAAGCAGGGAATGAGGTTGCAGCATCACGCCGGTGTGGGATCCCTGCCTTGGAAGTGCTATCTGAAGATGACTGAGGGGGGCCACGTGCCAAGGACATCTCGGACGTTGACATAGTAGATGGCGACTTAAAACACCAATTTAAAAAAAAAAAAATTTTTTTTTAATTTAAGGGTGCCTTTAAGGGGTGTCTGGGTGGCTCAGTCAGTTAAGCATCTGTCTTCGGCTCAAATCAGGATCCCAGGGTCTTGGGATCAAGCCCTGCATCAGGCTCCCTGCTCCGCAGGGAGGCTGCCTCTCCCTCCCCTCTGCCTACAGCTCCCTCTGCTTGTGCTCCCTGTCTCTCTCTTAAATAAATAAATAAAATCTTTTAAAAAATTGATTGGTGATCTATAGTCATGCAAGATGTGGTGCTGCATTTCTTCCTGGCCTCTAATTATGAGGTCCCACAAGCAAAATTATCTCCTGCGGTGACAGTTGCAAGGGTCCCCAGTGCTATTAAGGGTTTTCCAGGCATCACGTAATATAGTAGGAAAAAGAATAACAGATATTAGGAGGAAATCCATCCCTGATAGCAAAACAAAGGTCGAAATGCGAAGCCATAAAAAATGAGTCAGATTCAGAAAGGGAAGACATGTGAAGTGATGAGAACACGGAAGGTAGTACCTCTCGCGGAAGACGGATATTCTTATCAGTAGCGGCGGGCACAGGGCAGATTTTGAATGTTGTGTGCATGGCTCCAGGGAGCCCTCAGTGCCCAGATCAGAGGGCCGCAGGTGAGCTCTATGTTTTGGGGGGCTCTAATTCTACCATTTTCTGACTCATGGCAGTGAAGGGTGCTCACAGCCATGCTGAGGTCTTAGTGCCGAAAAGGAGACTGTGTTGTCTAAACCATTGCCCCTGGTGTGGAGACCATTCTTGTGTGATGTGGGTTCTTCTGTTGCAGTGTGAGCTCCGTAGCTGTCGATCACAGACACGAATGCTGCGTGATGTCATGAATTCAGAGCTGAGTCCGTACCGCGGTCTGTGTTGCTCGACACGTGTTCACGAAGCACAGCGCATTTTGGATCTTCAAGGTGTGTGGGGTTGGATTTCTTTTGAGTGGGGTTCTGTTTCCATGGGCCACTCTCTTGGCCATCTGTATCTTAATATGATAATCGTCTTGTGGGTGAGAATGACAAACTTAGGTATTAAAAAGTGGTCTGCTTCAGGATTGGTTTTTGTTGCTGTTGTTGTTGTATAAAAGGGTAAAAGAAGCTCAAATTCATTTTTGAAGTGCAACTGTTCAGTTCACAGCTGTTGTAATTTTATGAAGGTGACATTCCGTCGTCCTGTGAGGGAGTTGGGGAATGTTTCCTGTCAGGTGTCAGCACTTCGGTGCGGATGCGCTCTCACCTGTGTTGGAAAAGACCCAAACAATGTGAGGGGCCAGACGCACAGTTTGGGAAGGTGTGAGTTAGCCAAGAACTCACGTCTCCTACCATCGTCAGCTTCCAGTTCTGTAGCCAGAAAGCAATTACTGCGAGGAAGAATCACAGTTTTCTTCCGTGCGGAGCAGAGACTGTCACCGGCACCTGCGTGTGGGTAGAGGGGAATCGTGGCGGCAGCTTCCCTGGGGTGGGCTCTGGGTTCTTTGTGTGCAGCCAAACTAGAGAGGAGCCCAGCTGATTCCGTTCCTGACACCTTTCTTACTTCGCTGGGAAAGCTGTCATTCCTACAGGTCTTTGGGCCTTGAGCGTCAGCAGCTCATACGTAGCTGTTGGTGGATGGAGATCGCTTCTGCCTCGAGTCTTGATTTGCTGCTGCTCCAGGTTCTGTAACACTTACAGCGTTGTTCATAGCCCTGCTTCTCGAAATTTTCTGATGTGGAGAATAACCGGGAGTACCTAATATGGGCACCCCCAGGCTTCAACTGCTGAAAACCCCCAGAGCAGGAGCCCGCGCCGCTAAGTACGTTGTGGGCTCTCAACTCACTGTACTCAGAGAAACCTGGGAAACAACCTTCTGTGGTGATCGTACACTCATATCTCTAGTCAGATTCTGCAAGAACCCGCTCACATGTGCCCCAATGAATGAAATCTTACTGTATCCCTAAAGCTTAAGAAGGCCATGTGCTTTTTATACTAAATGCACACACCTGCCTCTTACTTTTTATAGTGGTAGGGCAGGAAACTCATTGATAATTCACATCCAAAGGAAACATGGGAAACAAGCAAAAAGCAAACAGCGCCTGTCTTTAAGCAGAATTTCTGGGGCAACACAGACATTCCGAGGCCCCATGGAACCACAGAGCTGTGCTGTGTCATTGCTCTCACAATCTCCTCTCTTAGGAAACTCATATGAGCTACAAACACTCAAAACTGCACGGAGAAGGTGCAGGAGGGGCGCAGAGAGGCTGGGTTTGGGAGTGAAGCAGGTGCCACACCGGGACCTGGGCTCAGATCCCCAGTTGCTGCGAACCATGCGGGTCACCTGTGGCAGTCGCTCACCCACAAAGCCAGGGAGACCGTAAAAAGCGCAGCGGTCGCCAGGGGAGCAGGGAAGGATGACAGCGTGCAGCACAGACGACCCGGGGCCGGGAGACTACGCTGTGAGACCCGACAGTGACAGACACACGCCAGGATACATTTGCCTGAGCCCGCAGAGTGTGCGACACCAAGACTGATCTTGAAGGTAGAGTATGGGTTCTGGGAGATGATGATGTACCCATGTAGGGTCACCGATGACAACCAGAGTGCCCCCTCGTGAAGCCTGTTGATATAGGGGAGGCTTCGCGTGTGGTGTGGACAGCGGGAATATGGGAAGTCTTTGGACTTGCTCAAGTGCTCTGTGAATCTAAAACTGCCTTAAAAATAACAGTTAATGGGCGCCTGGGTGGCTCAGTGGGTTAGAGACTCTGCCTTCGGCTCAGGTCATGATCTCAGGGTCCTGGGATCGAGCCCTGCATCGGGTTCTGTGCTCAGCCTGCTTCCCACCCCCCCCCCTGCCTACTTGTGATCTCTGTCTGTCAAATAAATAAATAAAATCTTTTTTTTAAAAAAGTAACAGTTACTAATTGAGGGGAAAAAACAGAAGGAAAGGGATGCTTCTGTCGGCTGCTTTGCTGTTTCCAATAGACCAGCTGAACTGTCACACAAGGTGGCAGGCATCCTGGATCTCTCCTGGCCATCCTGAAAGAGAAAAATGAGCACTTTTTAGACTTAACAGTCTTCTCAGATTAGTTTACCTTTACCAAAATATACCAGTATTAAGGAACCAACAGATCCATTTCCTGCAGGATTTTTCTGTGGAATTGGAGTGAAACTCTCTTTTCAATCAAGCTCCACTGTCTGTCAGGAGGAAAAATCAATTGTGGGTCACACACAGTGAAAAACAACCTGAATTTTACAAGTATATTTACTCTGAAAAATACCCGAGTTCCTTATCCTGACAGTCAAGGTTAAATGCCGGAGGAGGGTAGGAAGAGTCGTTAGAGAAAAGAGAGCAAGAGAGTAAAGGGATAGTAAAGCCTGGCACTTGGGAGAGAAACCCATGAAAAGACAGGGATGCCAGGGTTGAACAGGAAGAATCCTGACTCCGGAAAGCAGGGCTCTCTTCAGAGCCCCCGGATCTCTCGGCTGTGGGGCGCGCCACCAGTTATCCCGTGTCGTCACACCTGTAAGATTCCGACGAGCTCCTTTGCAGCTTGGAGTCACTTTTTCTACAAGACCGGGTAGATTCCCCACCTCCAGTTCCCGCTCACACGTGTGCTTTGAAAGAAAGGTTGCTTTTCCCCACGGAACTCTTAGGCCTTTGTCAATGTTGAGGTAATGAGTTAGCTTTAGACGCCGACTGTGGAAGGCCAGCATTATCCATGTGTCTACCACCTAAGACTGGATTTATCTGACTCACAATATTATCTGCTTCTTGCTTTCTTTAGCTTTTAATCTATTGTTCTGAATTAATCTTGAAACAAAATGCGATTTAAAAAAATCTGTGTCACTGGAAATAATACAGTCAGGAGAACAGTGATAGCTCTTATTGAAAGTTTCGTTAAAAGGAAGTATTTACAACCACCGTCCACTTGTCGCTCATAAGAGGGTGCTTGTGCCAAGGTTATGGGGAGGGACAGGCAGGCTTTTGCTCTCAGGCGGTTCTGAATAAACCCAGGTGTATGCCATTGGGTCAACCTTGGGAAAAACGTTGACTTTCCATATCCGTCCGAGAATTTGGTCTCAATATACAAGTGGGGTCCAGTCAAAGTTGTTTGGCAAAAAGTGCAATTATGGTGGCTCCCTGATATGTGGTAAGGGCTGTGGACAGACGCTTGGCCAAAGACACCATGAGATCTCCTGCAGTTGGTGGCGGTGCGGACGTTAGCAGTGGGCACGGTCCAGAAAGGGGTAGACCAAGCACGTTTTACTGGTGAAGTGTAAGTTGGAAGGGGCTAACTTCCTGTGGCCCTTGGAGGAAAAGGAGTTGTGGAGTCCGTCAGTTTCCTGAGGTGGTCTAGCGAGTTTGGAGTTCGGGCTTGGGTCACCTGTGTGCTGGGGAAGCGGAGGGCGTGCTGGTCGATCTTAGTGTGTGTCTGTGCATGTGTGTTTCTCTGTTTTAGCAGCATTTGTATATTAAAAGGAAAAATGAAGATGCCAAACAATTGTACTTTAGATGTCTAGATTGTTCTGATTATGTCATTTTGTTCGTATTATTTCAGAAAAGCATGGCTGGGAGCCGGGGGAGGCTGTTAGGTGACCGGAGGACCTGTGTCATCCTCAAAGGCAGAGTGTTGTTGGTGTGGGCTTGCTTTTGTTTTTATCAATTTACTCATAGCTGAGTCTCCACTACTCAGCACAGCATCTGGTGCCTGATGTGTGCACCAAGTGTAATGCTGGCTAAATTTCAGGGGACCGGGATGCCTGCTCTTTGAAGGGAAGATTATAAACAGAGAAGGGGAGGGGGCATTGATCATATCTATGTATCTAAAGTAGAAGGGCATGTATCTAAAGTAGAGGTAGGGCATTTCTGTTGTTTCTCCCCAGAATTTTAAATGATTATTTACTGCAAATATCATTTTGCACTTGTAAGTATAGAACTGCTAGAATTGATATTCTTAGGAAGTTTTGATGAGGGAGGGGCTCACTGCAGTCACTCTGTCTGTCCTTTGGCTACAACAGCACCGACCTGGGTGTGGGCAGCTGTTGGCTGGGGTGGAGGGCCTTTTCCAGGCTTGCCCTCCCGACCGTCTCCGACCCACTCTCCAGCGAAGCCAGGACTTCACTGTCAGCAGCTGTCCCCAAGAAGGAAAATCAGCAGTACCACTGCAACGAGATTGCCAGAAAATGCAAACGAATCACAGAATCGTGTGTTGTCTTTTTTTTATAAGCAAGACCACAGAGGACGTAGGGTAAAGACCATGCTTAAGGAAAAGGAAAAATCCTCGCGCAAAAACGTAGCATTCTGTAAGGGGGCAGCGCAGGCGTGGATGTTTCCAGCTTCCTCTAGTTTCAGCGAGACACAACTGAGTCTTCGTGGACGCAGACGCGTTGTCCTGGCTGCTCCTGGCGTTTCTGGTCTCCGTAAATGCTCCCTTCTCTCTCGCTGTGTCTCTGTCAGTCTCTTTCCTTAACTTTGTGCAAGGTCCTGCGTAGCATGTTGTCTCCTTAACTCTGTCTAACCCTAACCCTGTCTGTTGTGTTTCTTTTATTTTCAGTATTTTCTTTCATTAATCACACTCAGTCTCCTCCCATATGATGTAATGTTTGAGCTGCTCCAAATCCTTCCGGTTCCCTCCAACCCCTCCCTAGGGTGGACCTAGCCTGCCTCCACCATACTGTTCCAGCCCCGTTTGCAAGGGGGTTTCCATTTCTAGTGTGACAAACGGGAGGGGGTACAGGACAGGTGGGGTGGTGGCCACTTGTAGGGTCCTCTTTTCAACTCACTTGGACTCCAGCCATGTGCATGGCTCCCCGCACTCCCACCATCTCAAGGAGGTGAACATTCAGCAGCCTCTGAGTTGTCTTGCCTGTTCCTTTCCTTGTCTTGAGGAGCTCGTTGTCTCGTCTCTTCCCCTCCCCTTCCCTCCCCTCCACTCCCCTCCCCTCTCTCTTCTCCTCTCCTCTCTGATCTGCTTTGCTCTCGTGGAAAGGACACTTAACTTGAGATCTACCCTTTTAAGAGATTTTTAAGTGTACAATATGGTATTGTTGACTACGGGCATGATGTTGTACAGCATATCCCTAGAGCTGATCGATCTTCCTTTTTCCTTTTTAAAAGACTTTTTATTTATTTATTTGACAGAGAGAGAGACCGTGAGAGAGGGCACCAAGCAGGGGGGGTGGAGAGGGAGAAGCAGGCTTCCCGCCGAGCAGGGAGTCCGATGCAGGGCTCCATCCCAGGACCCTGTCTGGGGTCATGACCAGAGCCGAAGGCAGACGCTTAATGACG
This sequence comes from Mustela nigripes, assembly GCF_022355385.1. Taxonomy (NCBI): domain Eukaryota; kingdom Metazoa; phylum Chordata; class Mammalia; order Carnivora; family Mustelidae; genus Mustela; species Mustela nigripes. The sequence continues at coordinate 5,101,153 of NC_081574.1, read as the reverse complement.
GAGCCACGCAGGCGTCCCACATCTTCCTTGATGGAAACTTTATGCCCATTGATTAGCTGCCCTATTCCCCCTGCCTCCAGCCCTGCACTACTCCAGCCCCTTCTACTCTTTAATTCTGTGAATTAGCCTCTGTTCTCTCTACCCCTACATTTGTCCGGCCTGCTCCTGAGTTCCTGCTTCTCACTTGACTAACTCCAGCAAACACCAGATCTTCGTTAAGTGTCATTGCCAGGTTCCCTGTGATGACATTACCTACCATACTCTGTGTCCCTCACCCTCCATAAATCATATACTCCTGAGACAGGCGGGTGTCACCGTGTTCACTTTTGTAAGCCCAGTACCTAGCTTAGTTCCCAGAAGCTACGGAGTAGAAATGATTCCTGCATCAGGGCAGAATCTGAAGGGCCTTGTTTGGGGTCGGCACCATTTATCTCCTGATTTTGCTCACAGAGTAGGAGGTCATGGAGGAAACATGAGACTTGCAGCCCAGAGTTTGTGTCCCTTGATCCCCTGATTTTAAATGACTGTGTCATGTGGAGAAAGTCTCTTCCTTGAGTGAAACTTCAGAATTTATATGAGAAATGATGTTACTATTCCCTGTTCTTCAGTGTTACAGACCTGCTGTGAATTATGATTTGAGTATTTTGAAAGTGCTTTGCAAATTGTAAACTACTCTATAAAAATTTCCGTGTAAAATCCGATCAGCTCAGAATGGAGCTGGCAAAGGAAAATTCAGATAAAAAATATATTTGCCGGTGGGTGTTACTCGTGCAAAGATGGTCTTACCGGCTCTCACGGAGGCTGGAGGCCAGCCACTAACAAGAGAAAAGAGATCCTTTTTCAGGTGAGGCCAATGGAAAGATTTCTGTTGCTCAGTATCACATAAGAAAATATCTCAGTGAAGAAATTAGAACCCAGTCACAGTTTCATTATTTTCTGGTCAGAGACCTAATGGACAGAAGTCTCAGGTGTAAGCCTGACACTTGTCCTGCCCTTGGAATCCCTGGTTTATGAATGACCCGCTGGCCTGGCTCTTTAAACTTTTCAGCTACATATTGGCATTGTGTCACTTAGGCATCCTCCACGAGACCGTGGTCATGTATTTGACATATGTGGCTAGACAGGTCAACCCTGGGGTCTGTCCACACTCACAGGTGGTGCCCAAGCCCTTCATGTCGGAATCGATCTAGTCATTATGCCAGTTCAAAGGAATGATTTCTTGAGTTTTCATAGCTGCTGAACCTGTTAGAAATATTCCTCAGTCCCAGGGATCACGTTAGGATGGGGCAGGGGCTCTGTCTCCACGTTACAGGTGGAGAGGCTGAGCTATGAGAGACAGCGGACTCGGGGTCGTGGGAGTTGCAAGCAGGTCAAAGAGTATCAGATTCTGTTGGGAGCTCTGGTTTGGAATCCTGGCTCTGGCACTTAGTACCTGAGCACCTTCAGAAATTTAAAAAAAAAATTATTTATTTGAGAAAGAGAGTGAGTGAGAGAGAAAGAGAGAGAACACAGGAGCATGGGAGAGGCCGAGAATCCAAGCGGACTCTGCCTTAGCACGACCCTGATACCGTGACCTGAGCCGAAACCACGAGTCAGACACCCAACTGCTAGAGCCACCCAGGCCCACCCTTCAGAAATTTATTTAATCTCTTTCTGTTCAGTTTTTTTCATCTGTTAAGCCTATGTATTGGAATTAAATAAGCTAACATCTGTTAGGTACTTAGCATAATACCTTGTACCTATCTGGTACCCAGTAAATATTAACATAATACTGATACAATGATCTTAACTTTGTGCATCCATACCAGCCTACAAAAGAGTAGAAAAGGGGCACCTGGGTGGCTCAGTGGGTTAAAGCCTCTGTCTTCAGCTCAGGTCATGATCTCAGGGTCCTGGGATCGAGTCCCACATCGGGCTCTCTGCTCAGCAGGGAGCCTGCTTCCTCCTCTCTCTCTGCCTGCCTCTCTGCCTACTTGTGATCTCTGTCAAATAAGTAAATAAAATCTTTAAAAAAAAGAAAAAGAGTAGAAAAGGAGGAGCATAGCGGTTGGTATCTTGGCGCTCTTTCAGTGCAATTGCGTATTACACAGAAAGAAGGATGTCTCACCAGCGCGATGTTGACAAAGGCCAGGATTCCATCACGTTGGAGGGGCTACAGGCCACGTCTTGAGGCATTCATATTCTCATGAATGGTGGTACATGCCAGGGATAATCCACTGAGGGATAGCAGAGTCTTTTAAACCCCAAATGGGAGTTCACTTTCCCTGGAAGAGTTTGTCCCTATGTTCGTGACTTTGGGTAAAAGTAATCAGCTGTTCTGGCCAGAACTGTTGTCATTGACCAGGTTGGGGGAGTGTGAATCAAGAGACAGAGAATTCCAGGTGTTAGTGTACGATTGTGCAAACAGAATGACTGGAGAGGAAGGTGGGTGCCTGGACCGGCTTTGGCCCGTGATTTGGGCACCGTGGCCTGTAATGAGTTTATGTGCGAACTTCATTCAGCCTCCGTGACGTCATTTGCTGATCCCCAAGCTACAACTCTACAACTTGTTCATTCTAACTTACAGATCTTTGTACGAAGAAGGAGTAACTGCAACATTGTTTTAAGTTAGAATGATTAGCTAGACATGCCAGGGAGATTTGAATAGTTGAGGGCATCTCCTAAAGATTGGATGTAGTAAAGACATTTTAAAAAATTGCATTGTGCAATTGACTTATAATGTTGTGCATTGAGCATGTGGCAGGGCAGACTGAGTTTGGGGCCTGCTCTTTGGCCATGTAGGCTGAGCACTGCTCAGGGCCAAGCGTCGCTGGCCAACGCAGTCCCCTGAGCCGCCATATACAGTGGTTCTTTGGGTTTTGAATTTGCTTGGGGAAAACTTCTCTCAATTCAAAGCATGGTTCGATTTACAAATATGCTGGGGTTAATTCTAAAAAAGAATGAAAGAAAATCATTATTTGTAATTATTCTTCCTGCCCCTATTTGACCATATTACAATGGCACACCGTCCCCTTAGGGAACAGATGCAGTCATGCTGTTGAACATCATCTCGGCCGCTCCAGGAAGTCATTTGGATTGATTACATGTACTGTCCTGGGATCCTTTCACAATTTAGTTACACATAAGGGAAGGTCTATAATTCCCAGCATATATTTAATAGGCTTTGTGAAGTTAGCTTTTGGGGGCTAATACATGTGCAAACTTGTTTCAGCCCCAAATCCAAATTTTTACTCCTTAAAAAATGAATAATTTGTGATAAATATTCATTTTAAATTTATTTTTATGGTTTTAATTTTTACTCCTTAAAAATGAATAATTTATGATAAATATTCATTTAAAATTTATTTTTATGGTTTTTAGTACTTTTCCTCCTTTTCAGCCAAGGCCCAAGACCAGGTCTTCCCTTCCCGGGGCTGGTCCTCGTGTGTCTTCCTGTCCACAGTATATACAAGCTTGCATGTGGCATTCTAGAATGTGTCCTCTCTGGTTCCTAGAATGTCTCAGGACCTAGTAGATTCTCACCAAATATGAACTGAACAATTGAAATGTATTTGGCATATGATTCAAGGGAACTGTGACAAGAATAGAGTTAAAAGGGGTCCCTGGGTGGCCCAGTCGGTTAGCGTCCCACTCTTGATTTTGGCTCAGGTCGTGATCTCAGAGTGGGGAGATCCAACTCCACGTCGGACTCCATGCTGGGCTGGAGCCTGCTTGAGATTCTTGCTCACTTACCCTCTGCCCTTCCCTTGCCCCTAAAAAAGAAAAAAATAATAACATGAAAAGTGCAGAGTCTTTACTCATGAGTAAGATTTAGAACTAACTGCTTCTATTTATTAAGGGCTTACAACATATTTTCTAAAATACAGCATTTAATTTAATCCTTATAGTAATCCTCTATAGTTGGTTTGCAGTATTTTTGGTAAGACTCTATTTTTTTAGAGCAGGTTGGGGTTCAGAGCAAGATTAAGAGCGAGATACAGAGGTTTCCCATGACCCCTTGCACCCACACACGCACAGCCTCTCCCACAACACCACTCCCCCCAGACGGGTGCATTTGTTACAAGTGATGAACCCACAGGGACACACCGTTATCACCCTCAGTGCACAACTGACATTAGAGTTCAATCTTGGTATCGTACATCCTGTGGGTTTAGATAACCGTATAATGACACGTATCCGTCACTGTAGTATCATCCAGGAGTTTCATTGCCTAAAAAGCCCTCTGCACCCCCTCCATTCATTTTTCCCTCCCTACAAGCCCTGGGAACCACTCATTTTTTTACTCTCTCCATAGTTTTATTTTTCCCAGGGTGTTATATAGTTGCAATCATACAGATGTAGGCTTTTCAGACTGACAGGCACTTGGTGACATGCATTTAAGGTTTCTCTGTGTCTTCTCATGGCTTGACAGCTTATGCCTCTTCCGTGCTGGATAATAACCCATTGTCTGGATGGACCCAGTCGATCCATTCATCTATAGAAGGACATTTTCATGGCTTCTAAGTTTTGGCAGTTATGAATAAAGCTGCTATAAAAATCCTTTGCAGGGTTTTCTGTAGACATGTTCTCAGCTCCTTTGGGTAAATATCAAGCAGTTCATTTGCTTGATCCATATGGTGAGAGGGTGTTTAGTTTCATCAGAGACCACCAAACTATTCCTTAGTTGGTGACACTATTTTGCATTTCCAACAGCAGTGAGTGAGATTGCCTGTTGCTCCACATTCTCTCCAGCATTTGATGTAGACAGAGTCCCAGATTTGGGCCATTCTAGTAAGTGGGTAGTAGTTCAATATCACATTTTAACTTTTTGTATTTCTGAGATAAGAAAATGGAATCAGTAGTGGTAGAGTAACATCTGAGCTCACAGTCTCCTGTTGGACAGAGTCGGGATCTAACTACAGTTCTCTTTGATGACACAGCCTGCCACCACTTGTAGCCACTATGTCCTACTTTTTCTCTGGATGAACACAGTTTTCCTCAGACTTAAAAATAGGGGACTGTCATGTTTTCCTTGTGCATAGGTTTATATTGAAGATAAAGTTAGATAAGCTAAGAATACTTTGAAGATTGCAAAGTTCTAGGAATATAGGCAGTATATTATGTTGTATTATAGTATGTTATAGGACTTAGAAAAGATGAAAACATTGTAGATACATTTCTAATGCCATTTGCATGACTTTTAAGTAAATTGGTTTCCTGATCTGTATAGTGAGGGAGGGTTACATTTTAGCAATTACTGTGTGACTTACAGAAGTGTGTGCTAAGTATTAGTGGCATAAAAAATTGCAGTGTCAATGAGATACCACCTCACACTAGTCAGAATGGCTAAAACTAACAAGTCAAGAAACAACAGATGTTGGCGAGTATGTGGAGAAAGGGGAGCCCTTGTGCACTGTTGGTGGGAAAGCAAGTTGGTGCAGCCACTCTGGAAAACAGTATGGATGTTTCTCAAGAAGTTGAAAATAGAGCTGTCCTATGACCCAGTAATTACACTACTAGGTATCTACCCCAAAGATACAAATGTAGTGATCCAAATGTTTATAGCAACAATGTCCACAATAGCCAAACTATGGAAAGAGCCCAGATGTCCATCGATAAATGAATGGATAAAGAAGATGTGGAATGTGTATGTGCATACATACACATACACATACAATGGAATACTACTCAGCCATCAGATAAATGAAATCTTGTATTTGCAATTACATGGACAGAACTAGAGGGTATTATGCTAAGTGAAATAAGTCAGTTGGAGAAAGACTTACATGATCTTACTGATATGTGGAATTTAAAGAACAAAACAAGGGATCATAGTGGAAGAGAGAAAAAAATAAAACAAGATGAAACTAGAGAAGGAGACAGACCGTAGGAGACTCTTAATCATAGGAAATAAACTCAGGGTTCCTGGAGGGGAGGCTGGGGGATGGATTAACTGGGTGATAAGCATTAAGGAGGGCACCTGTGACGCGATGAGTGTTCTATAACACAATGGGTATTATATAAGACTGATGAATCACTGACTTCTACCTCCAAAACCAATATTATATGTTAATTGAGTTTTTAAAAATATGGGAAAGAAAAAGCTATTAGATTAGCTAATGCGTGAAAAAGCCTTCATTGTCTGATGAGAAACATGTACATTTTAATAAATATTTAGGCTCTTTAAAAAAAAAATTGCAGTGTGTAGGCTTTGTAAATCTTCAGGAGGGTAAGAGATTTTGGGAAATCAGAGTAGGAATCAGGCAGCAATCATCAATATTTGTGCCAAGAGGCCAGAGGCAATGGGTCAAAGGAAGGTCTAGATGCTGGGGTGCTGAATAGGTACTAGATTCCTGTCTACCTCGAGGAAAACATCATGCAGCTTATCACAAGAAATCACCAGATGGCCAGGTCCGTGACTGATGTCAGTGAGGAATGCAGGCAGCCCCTGCTGACGTGCCACATAAGGGTGTGACCACTCAGGATCAAAGAGCTGGTCAGTCAAGGGGGCGGGTGGAGGCGGAAATACCCTGGGTTTCTTCCCTTTTATGTCTTTTTGTTTCTTTTAATTTCTTAAAGTGAAATTATATATCCCATTTTAATAATTAATACATTGAATCGTAGTGACTGTTCATTGAAGAACTAGATATGAGCTGTTACACGGGTGGAATCCTGACGACGATCCTTTTCTCCCCCTCCTAACGTACCTGGAGGTTCTGAGCTCATGTCAGCTTGCAGGTCTAGATTGAATCACTGGAATTTTATGTGATGAGACGAACTCCTTTTTAAACTGATGGATACACGAAGACAACATTCTATGGATGGGCGTTTTTTTATAGGTCTATTATAGGAATGAGAATATTAGCTTCTATTGCAACATGCTCATCTTTATCATCCATAAAGCTACATTCTCCAATCCATTTCCATAGTAAATTTGGAGTTTGGAATCTTTTTTGCTCTGAAACTTTATTATGTGCATTAGAGAAATGTTTCCTCTACTGCCTTTTCAGAGAGCTCATGTTTATAACAAGTGATTTTGCTGCAAAAGGATGTTGGGACAGTAGCTCCAAATCTTGGACCACCGATTCCAGAAACACCGTTATTATTAACGTTTTCGTCCATTGGTTCTAGACAGAAAAGCTTGGTAGGAGCAGACAAACACACTTGCCTATTTCGAGAATAGAGACAGAAATATTTGGCCTGGGAATTCCCAAAACAAAGCAAGAAGGGTGACGGCTCTGATGGCCCCACAACAGATGCTTCCTATGGTAGGTTAATTTGCAAAAACACAGACTAAAACAAACCTACCCATTAAAACCTTCTCATTTAAGTCCCGTTTTGAATTGGACATCAGAGGATGCCGTATAGCTGCTGCGGGGATCGGGGAGTGACGTGTTTTGTTCAGCAGAGTTGTTTTATTGGTGCATAATTTGGTGCTTCACATTCTGATCCGTGGCTGGCCATCCATTAAGATCCCTTCCCTAAAGGGTACGATTGCCCATTCCAATGTTTATTAACAAGAGGGTGAGACTGATTGAGCCCACAAGCCTGGTCAGCTCCATTTATTGCGGTGCATCATTTAGGAGCTGTTTGAAGTGTATTAGAGGTAATAATTGTCGGTATTATCAGGTGCAGTATTGCAGTGAGGAACCCGCTAATGTAATGCCGTGAGCTCCCCGAGAGGGACGTGGTTCTTTCTGGGAACCAGAGACCCTTGCTCTTGGCTGCCAAGTAGTGTTTTTTGGCGGATTACTGTCGCAGAACGCTCAACAGAAGTACCCTTTGGTGGACAGTAAAGAATGCGAATGGTAATTCATTCATTGAGTAATGACTGCTTGGGGCAGACTCTGAAGTGTAATGTGTCGTAAACACTAAACTATCAGCCTTATTTATGACGCCTTGTTTCGGTGCTCACCAACTATGGAGGTGATTTTCAGCTGGTCGCGTAGATCTGTCTCTTAATTGCATATTACTGTTGTGGGCGATTGAGCATTATTTCTCCTAGATCCAAGGTATGAAGGTTTGAAACACTACCATGTTCATTCGAGAGAGTATGTCTAGTTGATGGTGGTGGGAGCAGGTCCAGAGGACCAGGCTCTGGAGACGGCTGGGCCAGCCCGGAGATGCTGACCTTCTTCCAAGCAGAATGCACTGTGGTGGATGGAGGTGCTTTTCACTCGGATTCCCAGACCTCTCCTCCCAGTCACCTTCTGTTAGATTTGACCCAAGTATGATCATAGACTCCTAGTCCTATCTCAGTCTGCTCCATCCACAACTGACTTTGGCCTTCTTTTCCCATCTCCTTATTGTGCAAGGCAGTGTCCCCCCAGATCTTACCGGAATCTGACCTCAGCCCACCCATGACCTTTCCTTTGCACTTTGCCTCTTTCAACTGCTGACCACGAGTCTGCTCTGTTGTGGAACCCAGACACATAAGTTGCATCAAAGGTAGGCCAGCCTTTGTTTTCGCAACTTGTGGTGTTGGGCAGTGGGTTCCAAGCCATGGGAATCATCTACAGCGAGAAGAAAAATAAGCTTATTGGGCAAGTCTGTTAAAACTTCATAGATGTTATATAACAAGACATCCAGAAAACGTCCCTGGTAAAAAAAGGAAAAAAAAAAAAGGATCATCATTTGTAAGCCAGAAAGAGGAATGATATTTTGTGTTGTGTTGTGTTTTTTCCAACTTTGCTTAGCAATTATATCTCTTGCAAACTTGGAGATCCTCACAAAGTCCTTGGCTTTAATATTTCTTTTCTAAGTACCCAGCATGACTCGGCAGGCCCACACGTGGGCCATTGATTGGGACACTAATGATTTGTCCATGGGCTCACTTAATTCTGAGGACTGTCCGATAGAAAAGATAAAAGAAAGAAATGCCTCCCTCATGTAGATGGCTGAGTGCATGAAGCAATCTAATGCTTTCTTGTAACCAGCAGTGATTTTTTTTTTCCCTTTTTGATTATGGAACTCACTGAGTGCCCCATTGTAATGACAAACACCAAATAAAGCTTCTTTCACGTGGTGAAAGTGGCTGCAGGGGAACATCCTTATTTCAGAGATGTTGCACAGAGCTAGATTTTCACCAACAGTAAATCATAATGCTGTTTTTCTTAGACTTTGAGATAAGACACACCTGTTGGAATAAAGCTATATATGTGCTAAACCTCTTTGTTGGCTTTGAGAAACACTTTTGTTTCTCCTCTTAAAATGAAAATCAGCTCGGAGACAGAGGTAAGAGAGAAACAAGGCTTACTGAAAGAGCAAAACATTTAACAATAGAAAGAGAAAAATCCTTTATACGTCTTAGGAGGTGCTTTCTTTAAAGACAGGAAAATCTGCTTTTCTGTTTCTAAAAGCTAAACCGTATGGGGTCTTCGTGCGGCATTGTAGAATCATCAAAAGTGAGCCCATCTGTAATGAGAAATCGAAATCTCACCCTTTGTCAGGAATTTTCTTTTTTTGTGTGCGGACCACCAAGATGGAGGCTTCCAAACCACGTTGCCCCCCTCCTGCCGAGGTTGGAATTGAAATTTCTTCTCACGATGCTGGAGCCGCGGGTGAGGTACCAGCCTCTCGCTCTACACATGGCGAGGACAGCGTGGCACTGACTCGTGCAGACTTGGTATGGATTTCCGCTCAGCAAATTAAAATCCACCTCCCTTGATGGGGCCAAAGAGAGGACGCAGTCACATTTTGCTGCGTCTCACCCAGGGTATCTGGCATCCACACTTCCAAGGAAATTCTTCTTTAAAGTTTTTCAGATTTGAGAGATTCTTTTAAAGATGTGTCTGCATTCCACATTTTCTAGGAAGAAAAATGTTCCCCCGAAAATTGGGGGAAATTTATTGGTGAAGTACCAATAAAAGAGTATTTCCCCCACTCCCCGGGAGAAAAATGTATATACGTTATTGGATTAGTACTTGGTGTGAGATGGTCAGCATGTGGTTTTGCATCTGAATGACAGAAGAAGGGTTGGTCGGGGATTGGATCGACACCCATTTACCATTCACTTTTTTTCCCTACTTTCGTAGGACATCTGCTGTGCATGGTCGTGGCCCAGAATCTGTGGTAGGTGCAGAAATAAATAAGATGAGATTCTGTGATAGTTAATTGTGTGCATCAGCTTGACTGGCCCACGGCTGCCCAGATAGCTGGTTAAACGTCATTTGGTATGTGTGTGAGGGTGTTTCTAGACAAGGTTGGCATCTGACTTAGTTTTTGAGGGTGGGCTTAATAAACCAGGTGACCCTTCCCAGCATCGGTGGACACCATCCAATCCACTGAGGGACTGAATAGAACAAAAATGCAGAGGAGGGTGAATTTGCTATTCACCTCTGAGGCCCTAAAATGATGCCGTTGGCGTTCTGGGTCCCCAGCTTGCAGATGGCAGATCATGAGACTCCTCAGCCTCCATGATCAGTCCTATTTCTCTGGAGGCCTTGACTGATACAGGCCTGCTCCACTGTTTCTCCGTATAAGGTTAGTAACTGCTAGTGGTATAGAAAGCATCCTCTGATATTTGAATGCAGTGTGTGTGTGTGTGTGTGTGTGTGTGTGTGTGTGTGTATTTGGTAGAAAGAACCTGTTTCACTTTGAAAGTTAAGAAAGGACCACACAATTCCAATGGGGATTTTATCACTGAGGAAGAGAGTCCTCTTACTGGAAAACTGGAACCACATCATGGGCCAGCCCAGAGACATCTGCCATAAATGCCCTTGAGTTCAGCTAGGAACTGAGCCTGAAGTAGGAACTTCAGCTAGGAACTTGGAGCAAGCCTTCTTCCCAAGGATGGTTTCAGTTCCAGTGTCCTCTGGGCCCTTATAGGTGACGTTGGAATACTGATTGTCAAATATTTTGAGGCTCCAGAAAACTCAGTGCTTGGTTAAGGGCATGATAGAAGAGAAAGAAAAGAGCCATGTGGCTAGCTCTAGGGCAAGTAGAAGGGTTACATAGTTGTTGGGATAGTTTAGACGTGGGCCAGGGAGCATGTTAGAGTTTAATAATGGAGATAGATTATCAGATTGTGAATGTAAGACAAAGAACCTCAAAGAATGTTATGTTGGGTTGGGGGCAGGAGACAAGGAGAGCTGGGTAGCAGAAGTGCCATGGTAGACAAAATACCATTTTCTAGGTTTTTAAATAAATTAGCTCAAGGGATTATGTCAGACCTAGGGGCTTCAAGATAAGGAGATACAGCAAAAAGAGGAAACACAAGAATGAGCCATGAATTTGTAAGGCTCTCAGAACATTGCTAAACTGATAGAGAAATGAGCAGCCCTGTGATATTGGCATGTTACCCAGAGAAGCAGGAGTAGATTGTTTCTTCTTGACCCGGTATATACCTCCTGCCTTCTGGTGGAAACCTTCCCCATGTTTCTGGGTGGAAAGAGACTATGAAGGGTGAGTAAACCAAAATGAAGATAGAAGTGATAAAAATGTAAAACCAAACCAAACCAAACCAAAACAAAACAACTGAGTGCAAAGTTTAAAGTCTAAACCTACTTTGAAGCTGCAGAAACCCTTAGCCAAAGAGCTGAAACCCTAGATGACCATTTACAAAATCCAAGGGGCCAGAGTGTGAGTGAGTGATTCTAAACTGCTCAGTTCTACCCCATCACAGGAGTATTTTGACCGTGATCATTCATTATACCGTGAAACTATTTCCTTATGTAACTGTAGTTTCCTCCTGTTTGCAGATTTTTCACGTGTTTGTCCTCAACATATTAATAGTAAAAATACCTTTGTTTTAATCATGCATTATGATACCAGGCAGAGTGTAATAAATCCAGCAAGTGAAACAAGCAAATTTTAGGTGAATGCTAGCGGAAGTGGCTTCCTTAGCAGGGGAGGATCAAGGAAGACCAGTTGGTTTGGGGCACAAATGGGTTCCTCAGACTGTTGGGAGGAATGGAGGGCATTTCAGAGTAGGAGTGGCGGCTAAGCAATAGCATGGAAGAGCCCGCACGGGGCCCGTCGGGGGAGTGACATCTGGTTTAGAGAGACTGGGTGGTGGAAGCGAGGAAGTCCGATAGGATGTAGGCTGGGTATTTAGTGCAGGAGTTGGAGCTTTCCACATCACTCAGCATCAGGGAAGCACAAATCAAAACCACAGTGAGATACCACTTCACACAAGTCAGAATGTCTAAAAGTAACAAGTCAGGACCGGCAGATGTTTGAGAGGATGTGGAGAAAGGGGAACCCTCCTACACTGTAGGTGGGAATGCAAGCTGGTGCAGCCATTCTGGGAAAACAGCATGGAGGTTCCTCAGAAAGTTGGAAATAGACTACCCTATGGCCCAGCAATCGCACTACTGGGTATTTACCCTAAAGATACAAATGTAGTGATCTGAAGGGACATGTGCAGCCTAATGTTTATAGCGGCTATTATGTCCACAATAGCCAAACTATGGAAAGAACCTAGATGTCCATTGACAGATTAATGGATAAAGAAGATGTGGTACATATACACAATGGAATACTATGCAGCCATCAAAAGAAATGAAATCTTGCCATTTGTGAAGACATGGAAGGAACTAGAGGGTATCATGCTTAGCAAAATAAGTCAGTCAGAGAAAGACAATTATCATATGATCTCCCTGATATGAGGAAGTTGAGAGGCAGGGCATGGGTTGTTGGGGGTAGGGAAGGAAAAAATGAAACAAGATGGGATTAGGGGGGAGACAAACTATAAGAGACTCTTTATTTTACAAAACACAGTGAGGGTTGCTGGGGCATGGGGGGATAGGGAGAGGGTGGTTGGGTTATAGACATTGGGATGGGTCTGTGCTAGGGTGAGTGCTGCGAAATGTGTAAGCTTGATGAGTCACAGACCTGTACCTCTGGGGCAAATAACACATTATATGTCAATAAAAATAATTTTTTAAAAAAGGAATTGGAGCTTTGTCCTGTGGAAATGGAGAGACTAAAAAATGTTTCTGTAGAATTAGCAAATATATATACTCATCGTGTTAAAAAATACACACTGTGTCTCTCTTCCACCTACCCAGCACACAGCCCCACCTCCAACATCCACAGATAACCATTTTTATTTGTTTTATGTGTATCCTCCCACAGGCTTTTTATGCAAGTAGAAATCTACATTATTTTTTTCTCTCCTTTTATGCAAAAGGTAGCACCATACCCATTCCTTTTGCTGCTTTGCTCTTTACCCTTAAAATATGCATCCTGGAGACTTTTTCCACTTTTATAATAGCTGAATGCTGTGCAAGTAGATATTATGCTGTATAATGTATTTATTAGTCTCCTACTGACGTTTGAATGGCTTTAATCTTTCACTGTTACAATGTAAAATCATCAGTTTGCATGTAGCAGGGATAGGTCTAGAATGAATGGCAAAGCCAGGATTGTTGAGTTCCAAAGATATTGAATTTCTAATTCTGATCGTTATCAACACTTGTCATTTCTGGACTTATGTTAATTTATATTCTGTGTGGTGCTTCTCTTGCAATGGCATTACCGACAGCACGCTACCCATCTTTTAGATTTCGACAATCTGATCAGTGAGATAAAGTAATCTTAGGATAGTTTAATAACTACTTTTGTTTTTAAGAGTGAATTTAAGGTCTCTCGTGGATGTTGAGATTTTTTTGTGTGCTTATTGTCAATAAACTCACTATGCACCATTTTGGCTTCATTTTACTGAGTCAGTGCTCTTATAAGTTCAAAGATGTTAATTATAAGTTCAGGATAGAAACCCTTAAAAAATCACATGAATGGCAAATAGTATTTTTCCTAATAGATGGTTGTTTGACTTTGCTCGTGGCGTCTTGTTTGTCTTGCCCTCGTACATTTGGCTTAGTGGTTAGAAGGGTCTGTACTTTTCCAGTGTTCTACACTCATTCTACCATTTTAAAAATTTCAGGCTTTTACTTAATATTAACTCTTAAACTTTGATCCTCTCTTTAGATGATCCGTTGTAAAATGTGGGATAACACCGGTCCTCTTCTGATATATTTAGTCAGTTGTCTAAACACAGACTGTTTCCTTTTATAGGGGGGGGGGGGATTTTATTTATTTATTTGACAGAGAGAGAGAGAGAGAGGGATCACAAGTAGGCCAAGAGGCAGGCAGAGAGAGCGGGGGAAGCAGGCTCCCCACTGAGCAGAGAGCCCAATGTGGGGCTTGATCCCAGGACCCTGAGATAATGACCTGAGCCGAAGGCAAAGGCTTAACCCACTGAGCCACCCAGGCACTCCTAAACATAGACTGTTTCTTAACAATCCACCTTTACCTAAGCAGGTCACCAGCCACCTTTTATCAGGTACCTAGAAGAGACGGCAGGTTCCTGTCCATAAAATAGTATCTCTAATGCCAGACTGACACACACACAACCAGATTTTAAAATTAGCTGGGTCTTGATATGCTGAAGAAGGAAAGGAAAAAGGTAAAAGTCACAAAATCCAAGGAAATGCTCAAAAATTAAAGATGAAAAGGAAAATAAAAATAAAGTTAATGAAGGAAAATACATTGTCACATTAAAGAAAATGTATTTTCAAGCTCCTGGGATAAAGCCACAGGGTGCAAGCCCATGGGAGGGACAGGATGGATGGAACACAGTAGGGTTGCTGGTCCCCAGGGTGTTTCTGTGGACATTACTTCACCTGGTTGGGGTTTTGTGTTTTCGATACGTCTTCCGCTTTCATTTTAATCAATATGCTTTCCTGTGAGTTTCCATTTCATTCCCCCCCCCCCCCCAAATTTCTCTCTTCTCTGTTGGCCACTGTGTTTCCTGCAGTATTTGGATTCCCCCTTAGGATCTCACCAGGTTTGTCTTAAATTATGATCAGTTTTTCTTCTCTTCTCAGGTCTGCAAGCTCAGATTTTATTCTCTCCTGCGGCTTCTTCCTCTCTTCACAGAGCTGTGTGGTTTTGCTTCGTGTTGGTGATTGCTACATTTGAGATTATTTTTTGAAAGGCAGAGACATTTTTCTTCTCATTTTTAATTGCGGTATGACAGCATCTTCCTAAGAATATTTGTCCATCTGTTGACAGAATTGTCACCTTTTTGTACTTTGAAAAATTTTAGTGAATGTATCTACCTTTCCGTTTTCGTCTTTTCCTGACCAGCTGTTCACAGAAGTCCCTAGAGCGTAGGAGCAGGCGGCTTACCTGGCTTCCCCACCCAATGGCCTCTCCTTCCTCCAGAGGGAAGAGAAGGACCAATTCCTTCCAGCTTCCTCTGTGTCAGTTCTCTGATAGCCTCTCCTTTTTTCTTCTCTGAACCAAGGTGAATGCCTGAGAACCACTCTGGCTGGTCCGCCTTGCCGGGTCCCATAATAATAGTCAGAGCAAAGATTGCAGCTTCTATGAGCGCCTGGGCGCCTTCCGATGCCAGCCCTGGAAACTGTGTCTTTCCTTCAGCTAATAGGACAGGTCTTGTCTCCTAGCAGAGCTGCAAACCCAAGCTTGTGTTCGCTGTCCATGGTCCTGACGGCGTCTAAGTCGCAGACGCAATGTGGTAATGAAAGAGCTGACGAAGGTAGCTGGTGGCAGTAATAGGAGCGTGTGACGGCTTCTCTTCTACCCCACGTTCCAGGCATGCCACCCTCACAGCACCTGTGAGCTGAGACAGCCAGCTCCACTTCACAGAGAAGGAAGCAGCCACAGAGGAGGTCAGGCTGCGTGGGCACTGATTTGTGCTTAGCTGGTAAATGGAGCAGCGGGCATATGAACCGAGATGGTCTAGTTCAAGTCTCCGTGCTTTGAGCGGCCATGTGTGTGGTCATGCTTACACTGGAAATCTGGTTTGAACGTTTTATTTATTTATTTATTTGAAAGATTCTCTTGATTCATTTGTCAGAGAGAGAAAGAGAACACAAACAGGGGGAGCATCAGGCAGAGGCAGAAGCAGGCTCCCTGTTGAGCAAGGAGTCAGAGGCGGGACTGATCTCAAGACGCTTGGATCATGACCTGAGTGAAAGGCAGACCCTTAAGGGACTGAGCCACCCAGGAGCCCCAGGTTTGAACATTTTAGAACTTAGAAGTTAACATGTGTTTAAAAATGTGAGTGGCAGGGGCGCCTGGGTGGCTCAGTGGGTTAAACCACTGCCTTCGGCTCAGGTCATGATCTCAGGTTCTGGGATCGAGCCCCGCATTGGGCTCTCTGTTCAGCAGGGAGCCTGCTTCCCCCTCTCTCTCTCTGCCTGCCTCTCTGTCTAATTGTGATTTCTCTCTATCAAATAAATAAATAAAATCTTAAAAAAAAAACTGTAAGTGGCAGTAGTATGAAGGAGAAGGGCAGAGAGTCCTTCAGGTAGAAAGGGCCAGGTAGGGCCATGTAGCGAGAGATAGATAGGGGTTATGTGATTGGGCTCACAGAAATCCCAAAGATGTGGAGGTGTTTTTTGGGGGGGTGGTTCTTATTTATGACAGTTTCCTATGGTCAACAGAAAATAAACAGATCCTAAAAAGAAGTAAGCTATTAAAGATGTTATCTCTAGTCCTTAATCAGTGGTGCTGCCAGTAGAGAAGTCAAAAAGATTTAAGTTCCCTAGTTAGCCTTAAATAAAAGACTGACCCTAAAAGCCCTCAGTGGTAACCCAGTCTGGACCCTTCTCTCTCCAGAGAGCTTTTTCGGTTTCCTTTATTGCTTTACTCACTCTCTTCGTCTACAAGATTCATTCTTTCACTCCATGAGACAAGAACCTAGCTCTCCTGCTTCAGCAATTTTCTCAAAGTTTTGTGCATGTGGGAACCACTTGGGAGTCCTGCTAAGATGCAGATATGATCCGGTGGGACTTGGGAGTCTGCATTTGTAACAGGCTATCCAGGGTCTGCTAATGTACTCTGAGTAGCTAGGATGTAGGACACTGGTCAGGCAACTCAGGGCAGAGATAGGGAGTCTGAACTAGCACATCATCCTTAGGTATGAAAAGAACCAGACAGAGTGAGAGAACGTAGCTGCAGGATCATGAAAACTGTTGACAGGTTGAATATGGGTGGTGAGGAATAAATGGGAAATGATGACTCCGTTTCCTAACTGGGGAGATGCTTTCAACCTCTGAAGAGCAAACATAGGAGGCAGATAGCTAGGTAGCTTTGGAGATGTTGGGTCTGAGTTTTCGATTTCAAGTTAAAAGACACCCCTGTGGGAATGCATAGCATTCCTGAACTGTGGCCATGGTCACTGACCAGATAGCACAGAGAACTTCTGGAACTTTGACATATGGTAATGTAAACTACTCAGCAGGTAGGCAAATGCAAGTCACCTGTGGAGGAAGTCCTTTCGTGACTGCCCTCTGTTCTCTTGTTTCTGGGACATAGATGACACTGGCATGATTGGGGTCCCTCAGTCCTTAGGGACAGACAGGAGAAGGAAGGAAAGTGCTCCCTGGTTCAGAGTGCTTGAGACGAACCTGTAAGAATGGAAAGAGGGAAAAAATTTTTTTTTTCTTGTCTGCTTTCAGTTGGGAAATCCAACTAGAAACAAACTATAAAAGCTCATCTCTTAAAACATTCCTGGGTCTCTTGGAATATTTCCTCTGATCATGAGTTCACACTTCTAAGAACCAGCCTCTCTCTTGCTGATCAACCTCCCTATTTGTTTGGTTTCCATAAATTAAAATCCAATTAAAATTCAATCTGCTCCCTTTATGTACAATCCCTTGGTTAGTTCTGGTCTCTGAAATGCATGATGGAAGCAATGAAGACAATGGTATGAGCCAAGAAATTCAAAGTAGTGTGTCTCATTTTGGTCCAGTACTGAAAACTGAAAGATCAATTTTGATTAAACCTTGTGTTGATCTGAGAATCTGGTTATCCATAACAAGCTCCCATAACATGCCTTCTGAAGTGGACATATGGAAACTCTAACAAGAT
This sequence comes from Mustela nigripes, assembly GCF_022355385.1. Lineage (NCBI taxonomy): Eukaryota > Metazoa > Chordata > Mammalia > Carnivora > Mustelidae > Mustela > Mustela nigripes. The sequence goes on along the minus strand of NC_081574.1, from coordinate 5,083,333 downwards.
CCGTCTAAATCAGGGATTGACGTTTCAGGAGGTAATACCGAAGAGCATTCCCCACTTTTCCCATGTGAACTCTTACCTTTCATCAAGGTTCCGTTGCCCAAATCATCTTTCTACTGGAAATGCATGTGCCTCTCAGTTACTTGGGAGACATGATTCATGCCCTCAGGGCACATGGGCTCTACTGGAGGGGGGAATGAGAGGCATTTTTGAAGTATTCCACCTCTTCAAGAGAGGAAATTGCAAAGATTCCCACATGGGTTGCTGAAGTAGGCAGTGTTGTTAAGTAGGAGGTGATGAAGAGTCGCAAGACACCTACAAGCTGGGATCTGAAAGGGCACAGAGGGGAACATGGGGAATCTCAGACTCTCCTTTGCCAAATTTCCTTATAGACAGTCCTTCCTGGTATCTACTTTGAACACTAATATTATGAGATCCTTGTATCTGCTCTATATTTGTACTGAAGTCTAAATATGATAGAAGTTTTTCATTTTGATACTTTGGTTACCCTGCAGGTGTATACCATCAATATACATCATCTACCCATCCCACCTTTTTTGGGCTGGGGAATGGAATCACATGCTGTCAGGCAAATTATTTAATTTTCCTCCCCTTGCTTTCTCTGCTTTTCCTCTCATTCTGTAATCACAGCCTCCTATTTATTTTCTTCCTCTTTTCTAAGAACAGTACCTAAATAAGGTTTTAAGAGTACATTGAGAGTACAATCAATCTATTGCACAAACCCAAAATGCACATCAGTATTTCGGGATTTATTAAAAATATAGATAAATTGCAAGTAATTTTAGGATTACATGCATTTCCTTTTTTGTTGTTGGACTTACCAAATCACTCCTATTAATATGATATTCTCATACATTATGTAACAGCTGAGAACAAAGAATAAAGTCTGAGATCCCTACATTTTAGAAGCTTGATCACTTTCATAAAGGGCGTGAAGCCTTGCACACCAACCGCCTGCCTTTTACGTTGAGTATGACCTGTAATGCAACGGTAGGACAAATTGCCTAAACTCCTACTGCAACTCCTATCAAAACATTTCATGGAAGTTAATTAAATTTTCCAATATTTCTTGAGAGAAGAACAAGGCATGGTGACTTTAAAAATAGATCTATAACAGAAGTAATAAAGAGTTTGGGATACAGAAATTTCATGAAACAAGAAAGGGAAAAATGCATTAAGGAGAAAATCATAATGAATCATAGAATGATAGAGTTTAAGCAGTCCTCAGAGATCTTTGTTCCAAACCCTCATTTTAAGATGGGGGGCTGAGGTCTGCAGTAGATGTCATGTCAGGTCACAGAGCATCATAACGATGTGGATGCCCACTTGGTAAACGCAACTCTCTGTGAGGCTGTTGGGCTCTTGTGAAGGTTTCATTCTTTTTTTTTTTTTTTTCCAGTCCACTAGGGCACTCTTGGGTGCTTTAGAAACACTAATTTCCCTGTAGTAATCTTGAGCACTGAGGCTATCAGACTATAAAAATTAAGCTGGGCCTTAGGAATTACTCAGAATGGCCTAGGATCTGGGATACTCAGACTTCTAACTCCAGAAATTCAATTTTGACCATTTACCAGGAAATGATCAGGCTCTGGGGAATGGACAGATGTAAAACTGACTTATGAGCCATAAATATAAATATTGCCATGTACTGAAAGGGGAAATCAGCGAGAGATGAACTTTGTAAAACGTGTAATGCTGTGCATGGGAATTAGCATTGATAACAATGAAAATAAGATAATTGTAATTATTATTGTTCCACATGGTTAGGTCCATGCAGAAGTCCCAGTTATGTCTGAGGCATTTTCATTATGGTTATAGCCTGACAAGATAACCCACATCATCTTCAGGGACACTAAGGTTTAAATAACCTGTTTCTAGAAATTACCCTCTTGGGAATAGTGGGGGAATTTAGCTAGTCCTTGCTAGATCCAAAATTATACAGGGGAAAGCATCTGATTAAGACTCCTGAGATAAGTCCGAGTCTCGGTGGTGCTATCGTGTGGTTATACAACCCAGGACAAGTGCAGAGGTTGCTCTGAGCTCTAACCTTCTCATTTCCAAAATATGGAAGTTGATCTTGGTTGTGTTTCACAGTTGTTTTTGGTGTTCACACTCTCAGACATCAAGGAACTTCCTTTTCTGAACATCATAAGCCTTTCTTGTGCTGCCTTCCTGCTTCTTACTGGCACTCATCATGGTATTACCATTCATCATATTTTTATGATATATAGTGATTTTTTTGATGTTATGTTCAACAATTCATTAGTTGTGTATAACACCTAGTGCTCATCGCCACACCTGCCTTCCTTAATACCCATCACCCGGTCACCCCATCTCCCCAGCCCCCTCCCTTCTGTAATCTTCATTTTGGTTCCCAGAGTCAGGAGTCACTCTTGGTTTGTCTCCCTCTCTGATTTCTCCCCCTTCAGAATTCCCTCCCTTCCTGTATGGTCCTCTGTGCTGTTCCTTGTGTTCCACATATGAATGAAACCATATGATAATTGTCTTTCTCTACTCGACTTATTTCATTCAGCATAATCCCCTCCGGTTCCATCCATGTCAGGGAAAATGGTAGGTATTCATCTTTTCTGATGGTTGGGTCATATATGGCACATGCCATTGTATATAGGGACCACATCTTTATCCATTCATCTGTTGATGGACATCTCAGCTCCTTCCACAGTTTAGCTCTTGTGGACATTGTGATGTACAGCGATTTCTAAGTTAGCTGAGATGCTCAAAATTTGCAAGAAGGTGGAACCTGAGACGCACAAGAAATGCTGACACTGGAGCAGTGCAGGTGACGAACACAGTGGGAGTGAGGATTGAAAGCATGCTGGGAAATGAGGAGTGGACCTGTGCGCTGCTGCAAATGCAGAGTGCAGGACACTGACCAGGTCTGTTTGCTCCACAAGTGGGACATTTCCAGGCTGGTGTGCACAGAGAACCCATCTATACCTTGGAGCAGTCCCCATAGAAAGAAAAAAGTGGGTGGAGAGATCCATCTATACCTCTCACATTGGTTGAGTTTCATCACTCTGGGGAGCTAACTCTCCTGCACCTCTCGACTGTGTCATGTGCTATGGTAGACTCTGAGGGAGCCAGAAGGCCCCCTTGCATCCATGACAGAAGTGAAGGATATCTGTGTGCAGGTAGGACTCAGTGTGTCAGGAAACCCAACAAGGGCTTTGACAGTGGTGAATAGTGATTGGGAGGGCTTTGCAGAAAGAATGCAAAGACAGCTTAGCTGAAGGGTCACACAAAGTGTGTGTCCCATATGGTCCTCCCTTGCACCATGTGTATGTACCGTTCTGACGTGTTTGTGCTCTCTCAACCACTTGTGCATTGTGATGTGCATTTTCCTTTTTTGGTTTCTGTTCTGAAATGAAAGTACTTTCACTCTCGCTATAAGCACAGTTAGAGGACTCTCCCCACCCTGAAGCTCAATGCTACTTGTTGTCTTCTGTAAATCCTAAGCTAAAAGATTAGTGATCCAAATGACAGTCTGCATTGCTTTGGTTGGGATGAGGCCATATTGATATTCACTGTCTCCCTCCTTGACGACTCATTTTAGGGTTCCCTTATCCTCACTTTGACCCATCTTGGTTTATTATCTGGTGGGGTGATCTAGACCTTGAACCTGAGGGTCTAGATCCTTGGTTTATCTCCTTTTGTTGGGTTATAGTTGTTATATTTCCTCCACAAATGGTCATTGCCAGGCCATGGAAATGCAGAGGTTCCCCATGTGCGTCCAGCTGTCCTGCCTACCTTCACTGTTCTCTGGCAACCTTACCTTTTCCCGGTAATTAGGACGGGGACCCAACTAGTGAAACAACACCATTTTGCCCATGCATCCTTTGTCCCAAGAAGATAAAACGGCCAGGAGATGGTTGAAGCTCCTACTCCAGTGGAACTCAGATGTCTTGGGGCATTACTGCCTTGCCTTCTCTTCCTGAGATCAGGGCACTAACCAGCACAGTGCTAGATTTGGAGCAATAGGAAGCCCAGATATTGAAAATGGGTCTTCGGGTGTGGTAGTGAGGGGGATAATTTTCATTTACACACATTGGTGACAGGACCCTATTGTGAGCCATTTGGATCCACTGTGGTACAGATTTGGGCCCAAACTCCCTCTTGGTACCTGGCTTCTCTGAGCTTCCAGTCTACCCAGGGGTTGATGGTGGTGTTTTAGGTTCTCAGTATTTAGGGGCAGCTCAGACCTGACTTGTGCCTGTCATTGAGAAGTCCAAATAGTCCATTTTGCTCATTGCATGGGTACCCTGGAGGGTGGTTGCAGGCCCCTTTGCAGAAGGGTCAGAAGAATGACACAAACTCCTTGTGGATTGTCACAGTCCTTCCTCAGTGTCTTCCTATGGCAGTGGTTTCTGTGCATTAACACTGTAGTCCTTATGATTATGCAAATAACCCATTAATCAGCTGTTCATGTGTCTGACTCTTAAGGAAATCATGACCTGATTCATTGTCATAAATAGACACCCAGACACAAATAGACACTCTGCTTTTGCTGCCCTGAAGCAATGATACCCACTTCACCTCTGATGCTGGAGGTCTGCCCCTGGCCTTTGCCTTTTTGAAGCCCTAAGATCCCCAGTGATAGTCCAGTGGTCCCAGGACCACCACACTGTTAACCCAGCCATGACAAGGCAGTTACTATGTCTTGAAAAACATGCAGGAGTCCACCCTTAAGAGCATTTTTTCACATTCTTAGTGGAACTCCTCTAGGTACCACACACTATAAATCCATTCTAATTTCCTACTTTCTCCTTCAGATTCCTTCAACACTAGACTAGGAAAATTCTGGCAGGTCCATCTCATGTACGATAGACCATCATTAAATCTTTGTTACTAGGCCCTCAACTGTTTAGGGCCAGCCCCAGGAATTAAGGACAAAACATGAAAGCCCAAATCATGGGTGAGTTTGCTCATGTTGATTAATTGTCCCCTACCCAGTCTTGTACTCTGCTCTCAGATATGCTGACAATGCACAGATGCCCTTTTGCATCTCTGCCCCCTTTATAATCAGATTCTTCTCTTGATTCTCAGCACTCTGAGAGGTGAGGTCCTCCCAAAAGTTGCCACAGAGACTTCCACCTTGTGCCTCTGTTGTACGTTGGAAGCTGAGGGTCCTGAAGCTAATGCTGTGTTGCACCTTCTCTGGGGGCATCAGAGCAGCTCCTGTACTGCACAGCCATTGTCCCCATGCTGGCTGGATCCAAGGCACCTGTTCTCATACCGATTTGTCTTCCATCTCTACATTATCTCAGTTAACCACTGGTGAATGCTGAAGCTCTTTTGATACCACTGCTTGCCAGAGGTTATCATCATCATACTATGGACTTAAAGTTTGTGTTCTGCCAAAACTCATGCACTGAAACTCTCTTCTCCAATGTGATGGTATTTGGAGGTGGGCCCTTTGGAGGTAATTAGGTTTAGATGAGGTCATGGAGATAGAGTTCCCAGGATGCACATTACGACCTCAACAAAGAGGAAGAGACAATAACGCGCTCTGTCCCAAGGAAAGGCCATGCAAGGACATACCCAGCAGGACCCTCATCAAGAATCTGACCATGTTATTGGACTCCTAATCTCTAGAAGTGTGAGAAATAAATGTCCATTGATTAAGGCAGCCAGCCTCTTGAGCTGATTAAGACACTTGCTATCCATAAAGGGCTCCTACTGCTTTCACATAGATGAGCTATCCTACTGCACATCTCCATGTTGAGGGTTGCTTTTCACAAGCCCACTGGCTCCAGTTGTTTTAGCCTGGGTCTTTCATAGAGTCCAAGGAGAACTTCTGTATGTTCACAATGTACTGGGATTTTCAAGCCTAAAGTGGTAAGGCTGTGGATAAAGGCGAAGTGTGGAAGAAGGAAACATATAGAGCAATGATCCTTCTTATGACTTGTTCTGGCCACCACTTCACAAGGGCCAGGAAGAGACCCAGTGAATTTGTCAGCGGTCATGTTTCTTGGACTGTGTGATTTTGAACGTGCGTCAGGGAGAAAATCACACACACACAGCTCAGAGCGACCCATGAAGGGAATAAAGAAGGCTGTGTCATGGAATTGGTTCTATTTCATTTCTCCTCTCTGACTGGCAAAGACTTACACCAGAGCAGTTTCTCTCTAGTTCTGGTTTCTATCTTCTGGTCACTTACGGGTCTCTGAGGATGCCACATCCAGTCCCTGGAGTGTGACACTTCATCTGTGCCTAGAAGTGGAGGAGTCCACATTATGTAGCCTGTAAGTCTCCTGAAGACCAGGGCTCAGTGAGATGTCCACCAGTTTGGGAAGCGAGGCCAACCATGACCAAAGAAAAGAGACACTTCCCATTGTGGCTGGAGTCTTCGGAAATAGGGAGGGAGTGTGCAGAGTTCTGGAAACATACATGGCATTTTTGTCACCATGGTAATGCGAGATCTAGAGATCTACTAGAGGACTCTAGAGATCTGCTGTACAGCATGGTGTATGCAGTTAATGTATGCCTAAAAACGGGCTAAGACATTACATCTTGTGTGAAGTATCCTTATTCCCAAAATACTAGTAAAGATGATAGAGGAGGCGTGTAGAGGTGAAGGATATGTTTATGGCATAGACTGTGGTGATGGCTTCGTGGTGACACTTATCTCCAAACTCATCAAGGTTTAGACATTAGATGTGTCCCCCTCTGTGGATCAGCTACACTCCAGTGCAGTGCACAATCATTGCCTTCAGCGACTTGCTTCATAGTTAACGGAGGATAACGTCGTCGTTTGTCCTAACTTGGAGACAGTCCTTACGTGAGGTGTTGGTTGGTCCCACCAAAAGAAATGGCTTGGGAGGGGGATGGGGTTACTGGATGGCAGGCATCAAAGAGGGCACATGATCTGGTGAGCACTGGGTGTTCTACTCAATGAATGAATCGCTGAACATTATATCAGAAACTAACGATGTAATATAGCTTGGCTAATTGAATTTAAATAAAAATAAACAAAAATAAAAAATAAATAAAATGGGAAGGGGATAAAAACAAAAGAAATGGCTTTTGGCTGCCTTGATTTGAGGTTTCTTTTCTAACCAGTTCCTTCTTTTCCTGGAACGGTAATCCTGGATAAAGACCCTTGGCACCCAGGTGTGAGAGCGAGGATTGAGACGTGCTTGGGAGGGCTTGGAAGGTGCCTCATCTTCATCGTGCCTGTTACTCACCGCAGACAAACAGAATGAAAACAGGAGTTTCCCCTGTCTCAGTACAGCCCTTATGTGTTCTCTTCTTGGTCATGCACAGCCGGTGTGCTTCTCACTCTTGGGACTCTGGTATTTTGCCTTTAGATGAGGTTTGCCAATGGGCAGAATATAAATCTTTGCTCTCGCAGGATATCTGCACAAACAGATCTTAAATAGCATCTAATCTGACATTTCATTTGAGAGATGAGGATTTTGAGGGCTACAGTATTTCTAGCTGTCCAAAGCGTACACGGCTCTTCTCTTTACAAAATCCTTCTTTTTCTTACTGTTTGGGGAGGAAGTATCCTGGCAACTTTCTCTAAGCAGCAGAGAACCAACAAGCTCTAAGGGAAATTAAACACAGAAGAAAATTTTGCTTATCTGTATGATCTAAAGAGTATCTTCTACTGAATTATTAAATATTAAGTACTGAATCATAAGAACATGTCATCTCAGGATTTTAAAAGTGGAGTGAAAATGACCAGCTGGACGGCATGAAGTGGTGTCCCAGGAATGCTATAAGGACAACCACATCTCCCCCATGTCACCTTTCATGCGGCATTTGCTCGGTACTGAGTTGGATGATTATCCAGAAGACAACACTCAGCTAATGGTGTTCTCTTTCCACAGAGACAGCTGTTTCCTTGAGCTGAGACTTCATGTCAGCCAATGGATTCTGCCAAAATTAATACTGATAAAAAATAATATTATCCCCAAACTCTTTAGTTCAAAGAAGTAAGAGAATGATATGTTCTGAGAAATTGGTTTTTAGGGCTTGAATTTGTGTTTTCAGGACCCATGTGTATGTATAAAAGAGGGAGAGAAAGAGAGAGATAGATAAACATAATGTCATCAGTTAACACCACCTTTGGATTAAAAGTGATCTTAGAGGATGCCTGGGTGGCTCAGTGGGTTAAAGCCTCTGCCTTCAGCTCAGGTCATGATCCCAGGGTCCTGGGATCGAGGCCCACATCGGGTTCTCTGCTCAGCAGGGAGCCTGCTTCCTCCTCTCTCTCTGCCTGCCTCTCTGCCTACTTGTGATCTCTGTCTGTCAAATAAATAACAAAATCTTTAAAAAAAAAAAAGTGATCTTAGAGTTTCTCTAGATGAATCTCCCTAATTTTAAGGAAAATCAAAGTGAGACTAAAAGCAGTGGCTTGACCACTAGGGACAGACACACTGTAATCATTTAATTTTCGAGTCTTGAAGATCTCTCTCATTTTTGCTAGAGGACAAAATAGTTATTAATGCATGAATACTTAAATAATTAACAAAAGGAAGTCTCAGGCCAATGAAGAAATATGGGCATTTATTCTGTACATGTTTTATAACTTCTTCACCCGCTCCTTCTTTTCCATCATTTAGACTAGAGAAACTGCCTGCCAGAGAGAACCTTGAATTCCCCCGCGTGCCTTCTGAGGGATTGAGCTCATTTGAGGGCCCATTCCTTGGTGCCACAGTACATCCTAGAAAGAGATGGAGTGGTGGTTTGATTGAATTACAATAGCATCCATTTCAATTCTTCTGTTCTGATGCCCCGGCTGTATTCCCGCAGTCTTGGCGTCCTGCAGATTAGAAGTGCGAAGCCTATTATAGAGGCGCACGAACATTACGGTCACGTGGTATGTTTATTAGGCTCAACGATCACAAAATATAAAGGACCCAAGCACCATACCCTGCAGAGTGACGGCCCTTGAAACCGTAAGCCTTTAGGAAGTGGAGTGCACAGGAGAGCCACGAAAGTGTGGGGAAGAAGACGCAGTACAGAGTCAGGTGGCTGAGCTTAGACTGCCGTCTGTAGGGGGTGACATGCCACTGTTGGGGAATCCTGGGTCCAGTCCTTCCACCCCGCAGAAGGGCCTTTTGTGGGTGATTCAGATAATGTTTGTAAAGTATTGAAAACATTCACTACCATGGATTTCAGCCACGTCCCTTTGAAAAGCCCTGAACTCTCCCTTGTGTTTGTGTTAAAAATGTGTTTTTGTGTTAAAAATAAATTATATGATGCCTTTTCTTGGGCAGTTTTGAAAAGTCATTGCCACAATCAGGTATTCCTGAGGTCAGGGTGATCCTGGAAGATTGTTTGAGAAGCACCTTTGCGTGGGGGCTGCTGACAGACTTTGCTCTGGGGAGCACCACAGAGCTTGAAACTCGAAAGTAAAATATCAAGCCCTTGAGTCTCCCACGTTTGGTGGCTCCTGTACCTTTACTGCCGCACGTGACAGCAGTTCTGGCGACGGGCATGCTCCTTAGTGGCGCTGACCCGGCTAGCGTGGCATTCCCGGGACCTCGAGAGCATTGCCTCGTGCCCAGCCAGATGCCTGGTCTGCCCCTCACCACTCTTTAACCCCCAGCTCCTCAGCGCCATGGCTTCCTGCTGCTGCTTTTCCTTCCAAGAACCCTTCGAGGCACAGGCTCTGGGCTATTGCCTAACAAGACCGAGACGTTCTGGGACCCAGGGATCCCCTCACTGGAGGACAGGATCAGCTGTGCAGCTGTGGGTGTGTGTCCCCGAAGTAGCCCTGCCTGTGCATGTGAGAGGACGTTTTGGGTATAGTTTCCGGAACAAAACCAAGTAGAATGGCATTTAAAAATATTTCAAGGCATTTATAATAATTCAAGGCATTTAAAAATACTTCCCAGTTTTATAGGAGAAAATGCCATTGTATGTGAGCACTTATTTTTGTAGTTCATTTGCTTGATTTTCCAATTTTTCTTTTTTTTAAATTAAAGATTTTATTTATTTGACAGTGAGAGAGGGAACACAAGCAGGGGGAGTGGGAGTGGGAGGAACAGGCTCCCTGCTGAGCGGGGAGCCCAATGCGGGGCTCCATCCCAGGACCCCAGGATCATGACCTGAGCTGAAGGCAGACGCTTAACTGACTGACCTACCCAGGAGCCCCGATTATCTAGTTTTTCAAATAAAAAGTGGCATTAAAAAGCTATACTTGAGTAGTAGTATTTACAACATTACTTTGGGAGGACTGGGGAGAAAAACTGAGATTTGACTTCAGTTTTGTGTTAATATTTTCAGTTTCCTACCTTACCCTAATTCTTCACCGTCAGCCTTTTTTCTTTTGTTTTCTCTTTTGTTTTCTCCTTTCTTACTCTCTTTTGGGCATCACTAGGATGCACGAGATTCAACACTAAGATCCTGAGAGAATCCTGTGAGCCATCCACGGGGATAAAAGCTTATTAAATGATAAGACTTTATTTAAAGGTTATCACTCCTAGCACTGTTTGTGTTTGTTACTAGCACTGTTTGCATTTTAAGAGGAAAGTAGGCTGAAGCCAAGGAAACTTACAAGGCATAATGAAGTTTCAGGAAAGCATGGACTCTCTGAAGTCTCCGAATCCAGCCATGTTTTTAGCTGCCAGTTCCAACTATGTGCTGTGCCTGTCACACGATTTTGTTCCCAGAGGACTTGCCAGCACTCGTGGGCAGTCAAGCGGCCTGACCAGGAGGGGAGGCGACGGCAGGTCAAGGAAGACAAAGGCACCTGTTCAGCCCAGGGTTTGCCACAAACCCTCAGGCACGTACCTGGAACTCGGCCTCCCTGGGATGTCTGAAATGTCCGATGGCCGGCTCCTGCGGTCGTGATCATGGACTGCATCTAAAACACCCTGGTCGAGGGGTGGCCAGTCCACATTGGAATGTCACCTGGGTGGGGGGAATAACTACTCACCGAAAGAACAGTAAGAACAATATTTTAAGAAAGCCTTTGAGCAGTCATACTTGTATTGAGCTACAATCCCTTAGTACGGTAGATTTTTTAAAAATTATGTAACACTTTCAATGTGCCAGGCACTAACTAACTCTAGGCGCTTTACACATCTTAATTAATTTAATCCTTAATGGGGATGTACTATTTTTCCCCCTTGTACAGATGAGAAAACTGAGACAATTTAGAAGCTTTCAAATGAGAACCTGATTCAAACCCAGGTGATCAGGCTCCAGAATCCTGTTTTAAAATACTCCGGGGGCTCCTGGGTGGCTCAGTGGGTTAAAGCCTCTGCCTTCAGCTCAGGTCATGATCCCAGGGTCCTGGGATCGAGCCCCGCATCGGGCTCTCTGCTCAGGGGGGAGCCTGCTTCCTCCTCTCTCTCTCTCTGCCTGCCTCTCTACCTACTTGTGATCTCTTTCCATCAAATGAATAAATTAAAAAAATAATTTAAATACTCCGTATGCTGTACTGCGTTTTTTTATGCTGTGGGTACTTCAAAGGGAAAAATAATAACTGGTATTTTCCATAGGACTGAAAATTGCAGTCTTCTAGTAAATTAAAACAGGCTTCCCAGCAACGTCACCAGTGTGCATACGGAACAAGGTGACCACAAAGATAAGATTCGAGATATATTGAATATATACACAAATGTAAGACTTGTTATAAATATATAAAACAAATGTAGGACGCCATTCAGCCCTTGGTTGCCTAGTTCAGTAGTTCTAAATAAGCGGGTGTGATTTGCTGGTTTTTGCACCTGTGAGTCAAGGTTACCTGGTGAACTTAAGACCAGTGCAGGTAAGTTTGGTTTCCTGAGATCTGGTTGGTGGTTAGCATTCTGCATTTATTTTTTATTGCTTTTGTTTTCTGTGTGGTTTATTGAAATGTAAGTGGCATGTAATATCCTGTTAATTTCAGGTGTACAGCATAATGAGTTGATGTTCTTATACATTACAGAGCGGTCCCACGATGAGTCTGGTTAACCCCTGTCACCACTCAGATTCGTTACAGTAGCGCTGGCTGTGTGCCCCATGTCGGACATCACGTCCCTGTGACTTAGTTGCCCTCTAACAGCAGTTTGTACCTCTTCCTCCCCTTCACCTGTTTCATGCTTCTCTCCCCACCTCCTCCCTTTGGCAACCAATATATCATTAACCATATATGATATGGTTAATATCATATATTAACCATAAATCAGCCATATATCAACAAAATAAATGTTTTATTTTCATTTTCTTTTAGATTCCACAAATAAGTGGAATCACACTGTATTTGTCTTTCTCAGTCTCACTGACTTCACTTTGCATAATACCCTCTAGGTCCATCCGCATTGTCCCAGATGGCCAGTTCCATTCTTTTCTTCTGGTTCAGCAGCATTCCAGTGTGGGCCTCTGTCATATTTATGCTGTATATAGAAGCACCTAGTATGTGTATAGTGCGTGTGTCTGTGCGTCCACACACATCTTCTTCATCCATCCCTCTACTAGTGGACACTTAGGTTGCTTTCCTGTCTTGGCTCTTGTAAGAAATGCTGAAATGAACATGGAGGTGCATGTATCTTTTTGAATCAGTGTTTTTTTCTCTCTTTGGATAAATACCCAGAAGTGAAATTGCTGACTGTATCGTAGCTGTATTTTTAATTTTTTTGAGGAGCCTCTACTGTTTCCTATAGTGGCTGCACAGTTTGTATTTCCACCAACAGTGTGGTGGAAAAAACTGCCTTTTGCCCACATTTTGCCATCAGTTTTGCTTGTCTTTTGATAATGCTAATCTGACATGGGTAAGGGGACATCTCGTTGTCATTCTGATTCTCGTCTCCTGGATGGTGAGGGCTTTGACCATTTGATCGTGAGCCTGTTGGCCGCCTCTGTGTCTTCTTCAGAAAAATGTCTAGTCAAGTCCTTTCTCCTTTTAAAAATCAGGTTGCCTTTTAAAAAAAATTAAGCTGTGTAAGTTCTTTGTAAAATTTGCATATTAATCCCTTATCAGCTGTATGATTTGCAAATATCTTCTCCCATTTAGTAGGTTGCCTTTTCATTTCCCTGTGCAAAAGGCTTTTACTTGGATATACGCTTCCATTTGTCTATTTTAGCTTTTGCCAATCTTGCCTGAGGAGACTAACCCCAAAAATAGTGCAAAGAATGGCATCAGAGAGTTTACCACTTGTGCTTTCTTCTACGAGTTTTATGGTTTCAGGTTTTACAATCTGGCCATCAGTCCATTTTGAATTTATTTTTGCATATGGTGTAAAATAGTGTTACGGTTTCATGCTTTGGCCTGCAACTGTACATATTCTCCCACACCATTGATCAAAGAGACTCTCTTCCCTCATTGTATGTTCTTCCTTTGTCATAAATTAATTAGCCACATATGCATGGGTTTGTTTCTGGGCCCTCTGTTCTATTCCATTGATCTGTGTATCTCATTTCATGCTGATACAATACTGTTTGATTCCTCTGGCTTTGTCATTTGTTGGAACTTAAGAGAGCATGGTACTTCCCAAGCCTGCTATGTTCTTCTTTCTCAAGATTGGTTTGGCCATTCCAGGTCTTTTGTGGATTCACGTAAATTTTTGGAAGCTTTGTTCTAGTTCTGTGAAAAATGCTATTTGTATTTTGGTGGGGATCACAATGCCTATGTTGATTGCTTTTGGTAGTATGGACATTTTAAACAATATTCTGTCAATCGATGAGCACGGCGCATCTCTCCATCTCCTTGAGCTCTCGTCAGGTCCCTCTCAGTGCCGTAGTTTCCAGTGCACACTTCTTTCACCTCCTTTGTTAAATTTGTTTCTAGGTACTTTTTTCTTGTTGGTGCATTTGTAAATGAGATTGGTTTCTTAACTTCACTTTATTTTTCTTTTCTTTTTTCTTTCTTTCTTTCTTTTTTTTTTTTTGGCTGTTTATTTATTTATTTATTTTCAGTATAACAGTATTCATTGTTTTTGCACCACACCCAGTGCTCCATGCAATCCGTGCCCTCTCCAATACCCACCACCTGGTTCCCCCAACCTCCCACCCCCCGCCCCTTCAAACCCCTCAGATTGTTTTTCAGAGTCCATTGTCTCTCATGGTTCACCTCCCCTTCCAATTTACCCCAGTTCCCTTCTCCTCTCCATCTCCCCATGTCCTCCATGCTATTTGTTATGCTCCACAAATAAGTGAAACCATTTGATAATTGACTCTCTCTGCTTGACTGATTTCACTCAGCAGAATCTCTTCCAGTCCTGTGCATGTTGCTACAAAAGTTGGGTATTCGTCCTTTCTGATAGAGGCATAATACTCCATAGTGTATATGGACCACATCTTCCTTATCCATTCGTCCGTTGAAGGGCATCTTGGTTCTTTCCACAGTTTGGCAACCGTGGCCATTGCTGCTATAAACACTGGGGTACAGATGGCCCTTCTTTTCACTCCATCTGTATCTTTGGGGTAAATACCCAGTAGTGCAATTGCAGGGTCATAGGGAAGCTCTATTTTTAATTTCTTGAGGAATCTCCACACTGTTCTCCAAAGTGGCTGCACCAACTTGCATTCCCACCAACAGTGGAAGAGGGTTCCCCTTTCTCCACATCCTCTCCAACACATGTTGTTTCCTGTCTTGCTAATTTTGGCCATTCTAACTGGTGTAAGGTGATGTCTCAATGTGGTTTTAATTTAAACCTCCCTGATGGCTAGTGATGATGAACATTTTTTCATGTGTCTGATAGCCATGTGTATGTCTTCATTGGAGAAGTGTCTTGTGATATCTTCTGCCCATTTTTTTATATGATTGTCTGTTTTGTGTGTGTTGAGTTTGAGGAGTTCTTTATAGATCCTGGATATCAACCTTTTGCCTGTGCTGTCATTTGCAAATATCTTCTCCCATTCTGTGAGACCGGAATCCATCAGAATCCTAGAGGAGAACATAGGCAGTAACCTCTTCGATATCAGCCACAGCAACTTCTTTCAAGATATGTCTCCAAAGGCAAAGTGAAAATGAACTTTTGGGACTTCATCAAAATCAAAAGCTTCTGCACAGCAAAGGAAACAGTCAACAAAACAAAGAGGCAACCCATGGAATGGGAGAAGATATTTTTCTTTTTTAAAAAAATTTATTTATTTATGTTAGAGAGACCATGTGCAGGGAGGAGGATCAGAGGGAAAAGGAGAGAGAATCTTAAACAGACCCCCCACTGAGCATGGAGTTCAATGCAGGGCTGTATCTCATGATCCCGAGATCATGAACTGAACCAAAATCAAGAGTCAGATGCATAACTGACCATGCCATTCAAGTCCCCCATTAATTTCTCTTTCTAATGGGTCATTATCACTGTATAGACATGGCAGCTGATTTCTGAATATTAATTTTGTGCCCTACAACTTTACTGAATTCATTTATTATACTAATATGTTTTGTGGTCTTTAGGGTTTTCTAGGTATAGTGTCATGTCATTTGCAAATAGTGACTGTTTGACTTTTTCCTCACCAATTTGGGTGCCTTTTATTTATTTTTTTCCTGTCTTATTGCAATGGCTAGGACTTCTAGCACTATGTTGGATGAAAGTGGAGAATGAACACCCATATCTTGTTCCTGATCTTAGGAACATCCACAGAGTATGATGTTAACTGTGGGTTTGTCATATGTGGTCTTTATCACATTGAGGTATGTTTCTTCTAAACCCACTTTGTTGAGTTTTTATCATGAATGGATGTTGAATTTTGTCAAATGCTTTCTCTGCATCTGTTGAGACAATAATATGATTTGTATTCTTCATTTTGTTAATGTAGTGTATCACGTCGATTGATTTGTGTATGTCGAACCATCCTTGAATCCCCACTTGATTGTGCGAGTGATCCATTTAATGTATTTTTGAATTTGGTTTGCTAATAGTTTGTGGGAGACTGTTAGTTTATGTTCACCAAGGATATCAGTCTATAGTTTTCTTTTTTTGGTAACGTGTTTGACTTGTTTTAGTGTCAGAGTAATGCTGGTCTTGTAGAAAGAATTTAGAAATGTTCCTTTCTCTTCTATTTTTTGGACTAGTTTAAGAAAATAGGTGTTAACTTTTCTTTAAATGTTTGGTAGAATTCACCTGGGAAGCTATCTGGTCTGGGACTTCTGCTTGTTGGGAGTTTTTTGATTACTAATTCAATATTGTTACCAGTAATTCATCCATTCAGATTGTCTGTGTCTCCCTGAATGAGTCTTGGAAGGTTGTATGCTTATATCTTGATGAGCCTGCCTAAAGATTAATCAATTTTGATTATCTTTTTAAAGAAGCAGCTCTTAGGTTTATTAATCTTTTCTATTGTTCTTAATCTTTTTTTTTTCCCACTCTAATCTTTATTTTCTTCCTTCCAAATTTGGGCTTTGTTCTTTTCTAGTTCCTTCAAGTGTGAGGTTTAATTTTTTTTTTTTTGAGATTTTTTTATTTGTTTCTTGTTTTCTTATTTCTAAAGGCCTACCTGTATTGCTGTAAACTTCCCTCTTATAATTGCTTTTGCTATGTCCCAAAGATTTTAAAATATAATGTTTCCATTTTCATTTGATTCCATGAATTTTTTAAATTAATTAATTTATTTTCAGCATAACAGTATTAATTATTTTTGCACCATACTCAGTGCTCCATGCAATCAATGCCCTCTATAATACCCACCACCTGGTACCCCAACCTCCCACCCCCCCACCATTTCAAACCACTCAGATTGTTTTTCAGAGTCCATAGTCTCTCATGGTTCACCTCCCCTTCCAATTTCCCCCAACTCCCTTCTCCTCTCCATCTCCCCATGTCCTCCATGCTATTTGTTATGCTCCACAAATAAGTGAAACCATATGATAATTGACTCTCTCTGCTTGACTTATTACACTCAGCAGAATCTCTTCCAGTCCCATCCATGTTGATACAAAAGTTGGGTATTCATCCTTTCTGATGGAGGCATAATACTCCACAGATTCCTCTTTGATAACTTTGTGGACTCATTGATTGCTTAATAACATGTTGTTAAGCTTCCACTGTCTGTGTTTCTTCCATTTTTTCTTATAAGTGATTTCAAGTTTTATAACTTTGTGGTCAGAAAAGATACTTGATGTGATTTCATTCTTCTTAAATTTACTGATACTTGTTTTGTAGCCTATAATGTGACCTATCTTAGAGAATGTTACATGTGCACTTGAAAAGAGTATGTATTGTTTTGCTGTAGAATGTTCTGGATATATCTGTCAAGTCTATCTGGTTTAATGTGTCTGTCAAAGCTGCTTATTGTTTCCTTACTGATTTTCTATCTGGATGATCTGTTTATTGCTGTAAGTGGGGTGTTAAGCCCCCCATTATTATTGTATTGTTGTCAATTCTCCCTTTATATTTGTTAATCTTTGATTTATGTATTTATATGATAATATGTTAGGTGCATGGGTGTTTACTCTCGGGTGTCTTTTATTTCAGTCATTGTTCTTGAGGTCTTGTTGGTTTGTTCTTATATTTTCTAACTCTGCTGAAGTTTTCAGTGTCCCTCCCTTCTTCTCCCAAGGTTAGTGAGTATTTTTATGACTATTACTTTGAACTCCTTATCAGGCAAGTTACATTTCTCCATTTTGTGAGGGTTCCCCCTTCTCTGGGATTTTATCTTGTTCTTTCATTTGGAATGTATTTCTCTGTCCCGTCATTTTGTTTGACTTCCTGTGTTTGTATCCGTGAATGTGATAGAACAGCTACTTCTCCAGCTCTTGAACGTGTGGCCTTATGTAGGTGTGTTCCCTGTGCAGACTGTATGTGCCTGCCTGACGGCTAGAGCAGGAGCAGGCATGGGCCGGGGTATATCTGAGTATGTTATGTCTGGCCATCTTGGCAGGACAGCTGGAGTGGGCATGACCTGGGGAGTCCTAGGATATGCTTGCTTGGGCCACCTTGGTGGGTTGGCTGGAGTTGGTGTGACATGGTCTGGGGGTCTTGGTGTATACCCTTGCCAGGGTGCTCTTGGTGGGTTGGCTAGAGTTGGAGTGGAGTGAGCTATGGGGTCCTGGAGTGTGTTTTTTCAGAGCTGCCTTGGTAGGTTAGCTGGACCTGGTGCAGGCATGGCCCCAGTGGTCCTGGGGTACACCTTGCTGGGGTCACCTTGGTGGGATAGGTAGAAGGAGTGTGGGCCGGCTGGAGCTAAGGTGGTCGTGCTTCGGGACATCAGCATACAATGTGCTAAGATCTCCTTGGGGAGATGGCTGGGTTTAGCGTGGACCAGGGGTACCGAGCATGCTGGGGAGACCCTGAGAGGCTGGCTGGCTAGAGCACCTGGACCTTACTCCCTCCATGCTCCATGCTGTCTGGGTGAGGGTAAATGTAAAAAATGCTACTCACCTATGCCGATGACCCTGGAGAAAGTTCCAGCAGTTTCTGCCTGTTTGGTAGACGCTCTAGGGTTCATAAATAGATTTCCGTCACTTGGAGTCTAGTTGCCCTTTAAACCATTATTTCTGTTGTTTGTTTGTTTTGCTGTGTTCAGGACGGGTGAATCTGGATGCCAGCCCTCAGTGATATGCCTTCCTATTGCAGACCTTGGGGGTGGGGTTCCCACCAAAACCGTGTCTTTATCTCTCCTACCCTTTTCTGTGTGGTCCCTGTGTCATTGGTCGTGGAGGAGCTGTTCGTCAGCCCTTCGTTCTTTTTCAGGCAAGACTGCTCTATGCATTAAGTGGAGATTTGGTGTAACCAGGGGAAGGGGAGAGTTCAAGGTCTTCCTCTACCACCATGTTGGACTGCTCTCCAGGATCCTGCGTTTTTAAAAAGGCATTCTGGGTGAATAGATGGCCCTGGTTTGGAAAACGTTGGATGTCCTTGGTGTTTCTCAAACCGTGATTCTGAGAGCAACACCAGCGCCAGCTGGAAGTTAGTAGATGGACCAGTTCACAGGCCTCACCTAGGCTTCCTGAATCTGGAACTCTTTGTTTTAACAATCCTTGCAGGGGATCGAAATGCCTGTTACGGTTTGAAAACCATTGTCCTAACTTAACTTTAAATTGCAGGTACAGGAAACAGAGCCTTAGTTTAGACATAAAGTATCTAGAGAATGATATCAGTGCTCAGACAACATTCAGCATCATTTTGCATGATAGCTCCTTCTTCCACTCTTTTTCAGTCATGTTTCCATGTTTGTTCCCTCATGTTTGTACGGGAAGGAAACTGGTTGCATATACTATCTCTTGGTAAGAGAAAAGAAAGCCTACTCTCATAGTTGTTTCTGAATCATCTTATAATTATTCAGTCATTATTGATAGGAGTTATGCTTTGTATTTAAAAAATGCATTTGGTTATTTATCACTCAAATTAAATAACACTGGAAGGATCAGACACTATTGGACATCTTTCTCTCAACCAAAGTATTAAAAAGCCTTCACAAATACTACTCTCCTTAGCATTTTGGAAAAGTAGAGTCAAAGTATTGCCCTCATTGTATCTGAAAGAAACTTGATGCACATAAGCAATTGTCTCCAAATTTCACTTGTCAATAATTTAATAATGGCATTCCTTCCATTTTTAGCTGAGTACAGTGACACATAGTTGACTTTCAGTGGCTAATTTCTATATTTTTAGAAGCATTCATTTGTAATTAACCTTTGGATACATTTTTAATATGTAATTTTGGCATACAGCTCATAACAGACTGTACCTAAGAATAAAATATTATCCTGTACAATAATTTAAAATAAATGAAATAACTAGTTTAAAAAAATGACTCACCAATTATCAGTGACCTTTTGTCATTTGTCATATAATTACAGAGTGTGTTTTTTTAACAAACAAACCTCCTTCTAGTTGTTCAACCCAAAATTAGAGATACCAATATTCAAATTGTCAGTAACTTTAAGTGCTTTTCCTAAATATCTCCATGTTATCTATTTTTTCAAAGTATTATTATAGAATGCACCTATGTTACTTGGGCTGCTCAGAAGACTGAACATGTTATTAAATATACACACCACTGCATGTCACCCGGCTGGCTAGCTAAATTGATAAAAATGATGGATAAATTGATTGGTAGTCAATGCCCAATAGATGGCAGACGGTTGATGGATCGCGGGTAGCTGGGTGGATAGAGGCAGACAAGCCCCCACTGCTCAGTGCTTATTTGGCCTGCAGAGCGCTCGTGTGTGTGTGTGTGTGTGTGTGTGTGTGTGTGTGTGTGTGTTTGTAAATACTTTAGGTCAACCGCTAATTTGATGTGCATTGTTGGTCCCCAGTACAGAGTCACTCGAAGGTGAGATGGTTAAATTCACTTATTAGAGCTTAAATCACTCCACCAATAGGCCATGTCTCTCGGTGCCGTTAAAATAGTGTCCTGGGAGTGGGTCATGTCTGCTCGTCTACTTTTGGGCGGACCAGTTGTGGCTCTTTACCCAGAGCCTTGTCCTACAGGTTCCTCTTCTCACCGATTCGTTCCTGTGATGCACTTGACTTCTATACCTGTGCCTGACCAGCCGCCACGCTCAGTGCGGAGCGTGAGAAGATCACGACGGGTGACAGCACGATCTGTTCAGCCGCAGTCACACACCAAGCCGGCACACTCAGTCTCCCGTTCATGTCCATCCTCTTTGTCAAGACTTATCCACATCGTTGATGTCCCATAACTCTGAGTCACCGGGAAGGAAAGCGGGTGGGTCCCGGAGCCACTGACCAGTTCTCTGGCCTTGGGCTATGCACCCGATGCCTTCCTCGGTGAGATGCGGACGTCCTGGTGCCCCCCAACGGGCTGCTGTGCGGGTTGGTGGAGTTCATGCATGTGGCGCTCGTGAAGAAAGATCTGGGAAGACTTCATGGCTGTTGTGGTGCTTGTTATGTTGTAAAGACGCCCCTTGGCAGAGGCGGCCGGGAGGTGCTGAGGGGGCCAGGCTGCCGTGCTCTGCGCACCCGCACTGTGGAGACACTGAAGAGAAGCAAAGCACTGTCCTTCAGATCATCGCGCTGCCTTGTTGTCCCCAAAAGAGACTCTAGGAATTTGCTCTATGGACTTAGTTTGAGTGGTTTTTGGAGAAGTTCTGGGAGGCTGCCTCGGGCAAGGTTGGGGCCGCAGTTTTCCCAGAGAGCAGGGAAAGGGCAAGAGTTTTTTTGTTTTGTTTTGTTTTTCTTTTTCTCTCTAGTTTTGGGTGTTCAGCTTTATACTCCAACATTGGCATACACCGCAGTGATCACCGCCACCGCCCACCAGCATTCCATAAGCCTCTTTCCCTGTGCTAACTACCAGTCTGCGGTCAGTGTCTAAGAGGTTGTTTTTGTCTTATTTCGTTTGTTTATTTGTGTTTTGGGTTCCACACGCGAGTGCAATCATTCGGTGTTTGTCTTTCTCTGGCGGATTTTTCCGAGCATCGCCCCCTCAAGGGCATTCACGTCGCCCCCAATGGGAAGCGTCACCCCTTTTTATACTGTGGTCCCTTAGAGCATTTGAATTTCTCTAGGAAGGGAGAGTGGCCTTTGTTCAATTCTGTGTATTTAAATTCCCTGCATTTCGTAAATGATTTTAGGAATATTCTTTTCAAACCGTGTTGGACTGTAAGAGCTCAAGCGTGCAGATGTGGTGCACGGCTCTAATTTATGCGCCTGGAAACAAGATGCCGTCCCTCTCTGTGGAGCCCTGGGACCAGCCCCGTGTGGCATCGACTTTCATGCATGGCAGGAAGCTCCATTTTCACGATGGACAAGTCCATTTTGACTGGCTCCCACTGTGAGAAGCAGAAGCGGTTGCTGGACCAGGCTCTTGACAAGGAGACAGCTACAACAGGTGGTTGGGAGCCGGGGAAGGCAGTGCTGGCTGATCGCTTGCACTCAGCAAATCTGAATTTCAAAGCATAAACCTTTTAAGGCAGTGTGGGAGGAAGGAAGAATGCTGGATTTTAGTGAGCGCGGAGTGCAGGGTTCTTAGCCAGTCCATCTCTCTTCCCCACCCTGCTCCCCGGTGAGGCCCCTGCCAGAGCGGCTGCTTCCCTGCAAATGCGGGGACGTGTCCACTCACAGCGATTTCAAGCACTCCGTGCTCACAGCCACAGCCAGTGGAAATGGAACTGTCAGCCCTGAAAATAGAAATGCCTTGGTAGAAATTAAATAACAAAGTAGGAGAAAGTGCAGTGCTCTCCGTAGATCTGTGCTTGATAACATGACTCAAACCATCTTCTCTTTACACCAGGCCGCAAACTCATTTTGAAAAACAATTGTCCGCTGGCGTAGGGCTGCCGCCGCTAACCCTGGCGACAATGGCTGGGGTGGACAGGGACTTGACAAAGCCACCGCTTTCTGATCCCTCTCTGTTTGAAGTGCGTGAAGGCTAGACTTCTTTCTTTCTTCTTTACCAAAGAAAGTGCTTTAGTGGCTCATTATTTTTGATTGTGAAGTCCTGTCGGGGATTGTTGTTTGCTGCCATAGGTGGATATCATTGACTCTCAGCTCACGGGGTCCCACTTGATCCTGGGTGGGTGACGGGTGAGCGCTTTCTGCAGCATTCCTGGCCAGAGGTGGTCCCGCTCTCAGCGGCCAGAGGTGTCTGCTGCGGACAGTCCCAGCGTTCACAGAGCTCCTAGCACACAACTGTCATTGTTCCGGGTGCTTTTCTGCTATCACCCCTGCATCTTGATGACCCCCCGGAAGTAGCTGATAGGCGGCCTGTTCATTAGGCAGACCTAGAACTGACAGAATTTGTTCAAGGTCATACAGCTGGCGAGGCCAACCTCGGTGATCCCTTACTGTCTAGTAGCCCCGCGTTCTGAAAACCTGTTGTCTTGAAAGATGTGTCACTGAACTTCAGAGCACTGTTTTCCTCAGTCAGTGCCCCCCGCCCCTGACCATTCCCCCCCACCCCCCTTTCCCTTAATATTTGTCTTTTGGCCTGTTTACACTGAATTAGTGGTCTGCAATTTGGACGGCACTCAAGGCGTTTTATCTTATCTACCTCCTTTAAGAACTTGCTGTTGTGGAATATTTCATATTCTAGCCAGAGGGATTAGTTCGGGACTATTAATATTTCCATTTTAAAGGTTTAATCACGTGTAATGATACATCTGTCTAACCACACTGAGTTGAAATCAATCTGGGAGAAAATCTGGTCTATCCTATAGAACTCGGGGTTCACTCATCTCTAAGAAGTTTTGAAATATTGCAAATAAGTCAGTGGCCCACAATACAAACGCCTGGGGTTTCTGAGGGGTTCAGAAACGTCACCGTACAAATTTCATTCTGCATTTTGTTTAGGTGTCATTGACTCTGCTGTGATATACAATCAGGTCGTCCGCATGGGGGCTGGCGCCGGGTGCGTCCCCCTTCCTCGGCTCCCTGACAGCCTTGCTCACCCTCGTCTCGATACGGTGTTGCGCCCAGTGGTTCCCTCTTCCTTCTGTCACCTCACACCTCTGTCACCTGTCCCCCCCTCTGCCCACACTTCACCCTCCAGCGATTCCAGACGGTGCACCAGAACAATGTGAAATTGAAAATGAATTATTTAAGGGATATTGACCACAGGCTGTTCTGTGAGCTTGCTCTCTGCTTTTGACCACTCTTCTCTGCTTGAGCGGTTGCCACTGTGGTCAGTGCCCTTTCCCTGATGCCGTCCACCCGGGAAAGAGGTTGGTGAAGGCCCAGTTCATGTGCAGGTGCCTGTTTGTTTTGTTTTGTTTCTGTTTTTGTTTTTTAGAGATTTATTTACTTGAGAGAGAGAGAGAGAGAGAGAGAGCGCACACAGGTGGGGAGGGGCGGAGCGAGAGAGCACGCCGAGACTCTGCACTTAGCATGGAGGCCAGCACGGGGATCGTTCTCACAACCCTGAGATCATGACCTCGGCTGAAACCAGGAGTCCCAGACGTTTAACTGACTGGGCCCTCCAGGCACCCTGTGGAGACCTGTTGGAAGCCTGGCCTGGCTTCCTGTGTGGCAGCGGCAAGAGCTGCCTCTACATTTCTCTCATCTTGCTGTAACACCTTACACAGAGCATCAGCCTGGGGACCGGGGCTGTGTTTTATTTATCCGTGTTTCCAGAATCCATTATGGCATTGCTTGCTCAGGAAGAGTTGTTGCATCGTATCCCTACTAAGCTATTACTCTGCTCATGTGCATTTGAATTTTAATGGGAAACTCAAAGAGAACAGGAAAAAGGAAGGGGAAGGAAAGAGGAGTCCTTGAGGAATGACACCCCGTGGCTGTGGGGATTTGGGGTGGACTTTATGCCAGGAAGTGGTTCAGGGAGGAAGCTTGTCTTTGTAGAAGGCTGTCTGCATTCAGGTGGCTGTGGGGGCTGTAGTTGCTCAGGACCCGGATTCTGTTGAAGCAGAAGCTGATGAAGGTGTATGAAGGTACATGAATGCTCAGTCTGCTCAGTCACTCCTCTTACTCAGAGGAAGAGGGAGTCTCTCACATCGCCGGGAAGGATCAGCGAGCGTAACGGTCGCCCCATCTCAGAAATCTCAGAGGCCACGACCACACCAGTGAGGGGTGTTCGTGAACACGCACAGATTAATATTATGTGATTAATATTAATTAATGCACAGATTAATATTATGTGATTCATGCTTTTAGAGATTCAGTACAGACCAGTGTTTTCAAATAAGAATTCAAATATTAGCTCCAGTGCATTTCTAATATAATCTTGAGAAGTCAGACAACAATTCTCTATCAGTTTTGCAGGTTAGAATGATTCCGTATATGACAAGTGTTATGGATTCTTTTTTTTTTTTTTAAGATTTTATTTATTTATTTGTCAGAGAAAGAGTGAGCGAGAGCGAGCACAGGCAGACAGAGTGGCAGGCAGAGTCAGAAGGAGAAGCAGGCTCCCCGCGGAGCAAGGATCCCAGGACGCTGGGATCACGACCTGAGCCGAAGGCAGCTGCTTAACCAACTGAGCCACCCAGGCGTCCCAAGTGTTGTGGATTCTTAAAGCACCATGCTTTTCAAATGCATTATAAAGTTAAAGGGTTTAGATACAGAAGCTTGATAAATTAGAAATATTTGTTGAGCTCTTCTCCTAGGCATTGCCTGAATTCCAAAAATAAATCAGGCCTGGATCTTGCCCTCAGAGAGATTTATATACTAAGGAAGATGAAAATAAATGTAGGTTAATAACAGTAATCAGGATAGGATCTATTCCATTAAATGAGAGACCTTCAGAGAAGTATCAGAAGAGAGAAGGAGTATTTTCCCACCGTCGTTCAGTCCTTCTGGATTGCTTCCGAGAGAGCGATGGGGGGTAGCCTCTGAATGCGTGATGCTGGGAGAGAAAGGGGTGGTCCATGAGCCAGGGATGATAGAAGCACCATCTGAAGGTGCGGTTGCGCGGCTTCCGTGAATGCTGGATGCCTGTACAGTAACAGGCTTTACCCATCACAGCGAGAGAGAGAGGACCGAAGGCTCGTCCCTGCCTTGGAGGATGAATCGGGCCACAGGAGGAACATGGCTCCTCGTTGGTGCATAGCTCACACACGTGCATGAGGCGGTAGGACCTCCCACAGAAATAAACTGTGTCTCGAAATAACAACAGATAATGATGGGCTGTTGGGTGATGGAGTGAGTGACGGCATCATTGAGTTATGGCAGATGGGTGATCATGTGCGTCAACAGAAATTGTTATGTGTACACAGACATTCTACACTGATACAAGTTTTCCTTTTTTTTTTTTTTTGAAAAATACATTTCTCATCTCTTATGGAAGAAGTCACTGATACCACAAGCCATTTTGAGTTGATACTGGAATAAATCCATCTTGAGAGTTGGGAGAACTTGAGGAACATGATGAATTATTAGAAGAATTTAGAAAATAAAATGTTTTTAATGGGAACCTTTGGGAATCGTCATCAAGATTGTGCAGTGATTTGGGTTTCAAGGAGTGCAATGTTTGGATTTTTATTAACGTGCATTTGCAAATATAAATCGTATTTTAAATACCAGTGTATCCCCTAATTATTTTCCTTCCTTGGAAGACACTGTGTGGCCGGCAGAAATTCCTCTTAAGTTGACAAATGGAGGACCGTGGCCAGAGACCTAGGGATGGGTCCCCTAAGAGTTGAGATGTCCAAAATTGATCTCGGGTGAAATTTTAGGCTTTTAAGGTAGGCTCTGTCCTTCTCTCCCTTATATCACTTCCTCTGAACTTCTGCAGTTAAAATGGGGCTCAGCCTATCCTGGTGACCTTTATTTATTTATTTTTTAACTTCCCTCCTAGATTGATCTCTCTGATTTGCTTGGGTTTTCACTACTGTGTTCTTCTTTGCATTACGCTCAGGTTCTCAGAGTACCTCAGTCTTCTCATTAAGTGCATCATGAGATCGAATAAAAATCCATACATGTCACTTTCCTGATGGACCAATCGCTCTTTAAAAAGAATGACGGAGAGAAGAAACAAAGTCACAGCACTCTGTGCTCCCAGGGGACAGGATCACTAACCATCAGTCAGCGCCAAGGCAGGCACCAAAGGAGGAGTCGCCGACACTGAAGACGGAAGATGAACGGTGGCCCGTTCCTAGTGACAAAGGGGTACAAAATCCTCATCAAAGCGCAGCAACAATTTTTTAAAGCTTAATGAAAGCTGTCTTCATATTGACATGTAAAGTTAAAAAAAAAAAAGGAGAATCAGGACACTAGAGCTTTTGAAACTCCTGAGATATTTTGAAAAACATTAATATTTTTTGACATTGGTCTCTTAGGAAATTTAAAAATTAAACCGAGTCCTGCTCTCCTGCCAATAAAGTAAATAATACATAACACGTGAAGTAAAAAGTACAAGCTCCTAGTAATCTCTTGACCACAAGCCTTCTCGAAATTAAAAACAATTAGAAAGCTTCCTGCCTCCAACCGGACGCCTGCCCGGGCAGCGTGGCAGAGCCGGTGGGCGGCTGGAACAGTCGGGCCCCCAGGCCGTCGCTGCCTCCCCAGGCTCTTGCTCCCGCGTTGGCCTCAGGGGTCTGGAGAGGCGAGAGCCAGCCGGCCAGCAGGACCCTTCACCTGTCACCTTCCTGTAACAGCACTTCTGCTGAGCCTCATCAGATGACACAGTCCAGCACACCCCCTCGGCTCAGAGGAAAGGGACTCGAGTTCTGCCTTTGGAAGGGGAGGGGTCAAGGTTCTGTAAGAGCCTCGCAGGCCAGAAACACCATTTGAAAAATTCATTCCGCCGCACTTTCCTCTTGTTTCTTACCACGTCCACGTCCATTTCATGGGTCGTGGTTTCCTGTCATCCTTTAACATAGGGATTTATTAGGTGTATCGGTCTGCGAGGGCCGCCATGACGAAGTACTACAGGCTGGGCAGCTTTAACTGCAGGCACCTATTTTCTCACAACTCCAGATGTTAAAGTCCAAAAGCAGGTGCTGTCAGCATTGGTTTCTTTTGAGGCCTCTGTCCTTGGCTAGCAGGTGGCCACCTTCTCCTGGTGTCCTTACATGGTCCCTGCTCTGGGTGTGTCTGTGTCCTGATCTCTTCTTTTTTGTAAGATTTTATTTATTTGAGAGAGAGCATGAGAGCGGAGAAGGTCAGAGGGAGAAGCAGACTCCCCGTGGAGCTGGGAGCCTGATGTGGGACTCGATCCCGGGACTCCAAGATCATGACCCGAGCGGAAGGCAGTTGCTTAACCCACTGAGCCACCCAGGCGGCCCCCTGATGTCCTCTTCTTATGAGGACACCAGTCATATTGGATTAGACCCACCCTGATGACCTCATTTTAACTTAATCACCTTTTTAAAGCCTCCATTTCTAAGTATGGCCACATTCTGAGGTTCTGGGGGGTTAGGACTTCAGCCTAGGGGTTTGGCGGTATGTGATTCAGGTCCCTAACCCTGGCCCTCCTTCTAAGGGGGGACCATGCTTTTCAGCACGTTGACATGAAAATGGAACAAAGGAAGAGCGTTAAGATTGGATCCTTAGGCAATGTGGAAGATACAGAAACAGAAGGTCCAGCATGGGGCTGGGGGGTGGGGGGCATCCATGCGGGAAGAAGTGACCTGACGCAGATCTCCCCGGGCAGTCATTACGGACCCCCCAAAATAAGCAGGATATTTGTAAGGCAGGAGAGGAGAGTCTGTGGGAATATGTGGTCCCTATCGCCCAGCGAGACCCTTGTCATGGGAGTCAGCCCAGCTTTGAGAAGTGTGGGGGCAGAGGTCAGGAAGAGGGCTTGTCGCCTCACAGCGTAACTGGCTGTGCACTTACTTCGGGTTCAAAGCAAGTCCCCAACTATAAAATATTTGATTCCATTTTTCTCAGGTTAAAAATTGTTTTCCCAATATAGAGAGATAAACACCTTGAATTTGCACTGGAAAATTTAAAGGACACACAAAGGCTAGAGGCTCCTTTTAATTTTCTGAAAGATTATTTAGACTTTTGCAAGTGAATAAAAAAATAACACTTTAGCGTTGAGGTGCTCAGAATGTGGAAAGCTGACCTGCAGGTTACGAATCTATACAGACATTCATTTTAAACAAATCGGTTATTTCTTAAGTACATGACAGTGTCGTAAACACTGGTTTTTCTTCTTTTTATAGCTCTTGCCCTCGACAATTTAAATCACTTTGAGGATAAAAGACACGTATATTTGAAATAAAATAACAGAGAATGTTTTATGGTGGCCCATAATTGTAGTAAATGCTAGTTAGAGCAGTCTGAGTGAGGAGAAATGATGTTAGAATGATCTGACTTGAGGACAGCCAGCTGGACTGTGAAGGTCTGATCATTTGTAATTCTGGGGAGAATTCTGGGAAAGATTTTCCAAGTTTGAAAAAAAAGCACGAGCAAAAGTCTGATGGTAGAATGATCGTACAATTTCTATTATTTTAGGAAAAGTAGGAAAATAAACCGATATGACTAAATTAGCCACTTTTTCATTTTCCATAAATATTTCATATAAAATGAGTAAGAAATCATATTCTCAATATTTCAGATTTGTTTGACTTGCCTGAGCACATACAAGCAAAGTACAGTCTGTATTTAAAATGCTAATTTGGGGGAGCGCCCAGATGTCACAGTTGGTTAAGCGTCTACCTTCAGCTCGGGTCGTGATCCCCGGGTGCTGAGATCAAGCCCCAGGTCAGAATCCGTGCTCAGCCGGGAGCCTGCTTCTGCCTCTGTTGCTCCCCCTGCTAGTGCTCTCTCTCTCTCAAATAAATTAATAAATAATCTTTAAAAAATAAAATGCTAATTTGGCCTTTAAGATCTGACTATATTAATTAGAATGAATTAGAATGAACCTGTCTATCAGATTTGCCAATTAATATGTATGACCATTAGATTGAAACCCAGTTGCCTGATGAAAACCTTAGCACACAGGTAAAATGACTTAAAGAAAGATACTTCCAGCTCTGTGCTAGGGATCTTGACTATTGCGCACTTTACAGAGCGCATTTACGTGCTCTCTTCATGCTGATGCATTAACCGCTGCCGTCGAAACACACAGCAGAGTTCTCGTCTCGTGATAGACACTTAGACTCTGTGGTGGATTGAACTAGGCACGTAGGAGGCCTAGCATCATGCTTTAGTTGATTCATGTTATAGGGTTAGAGACTAGGAGTTTTCCTTAATCCACAAAATATACTATAGAATCCTAGAACTGAATGCCACAGGAGACTTACCCTTTCTTTTTTTATTATTATTAATTCAAAGACAAGTCAACATCTAACTACCTAAGGAGGACAGAGAGGAAATATCATTCATGCTGGGGCACAAACAGGTAATGTGCGTGGGTCAGCTGCCAGGAGACATCCCGAAGGGTGATGATCTGGTCCTGGACTCTTCACCTTGTAAATTCGGAATCTTGTACTTCCGATGTCTTCAGGGTCGTGGATTTGACTGTGTTCTGTAAATCAGTTACAGACTGATCCACCCACAGTCGCTCAAATATAGAAAACAATATGGCAATAAAATGGTATGCTTAGTAGGGTATCCTGACAATTTAATACAGTGGGTAGTAAACTAAGTTTTATATATATATATAAAATAAGTATTATTTAGTGAGCACGAGACTACAACTATTCATTGAAATAGCACAAAAGCAAACATCTGTAATTCTGGCAGCAGTTCCAATTTTTAGCTAAGAGAACACCAGCTAAAATCAGACAGTGCCGGCTCACCTGTTTAAAACAGGTGGAGGGGCACCTGGGTGGCTCAGAGGGTTAAAGCATCAGCCTTCGGCTCAGGTCAAGATCCCAGGGTCCTGGGATTAAGCCCCGAATCAGGCTCTCTGCTCAGCGGGGAGCCTGCTTCCCTTCCTCTCTCTCTGCCTGCCTCTCTGCCTACTTGTGATCTCTGTCTGTCAAATGAATAAATAAAATCTTTAAAAACAAAAACAAAAACAGGTGGAAAGAATATCGGTTTCCCACAAGAAACAGGTGTTGACAAGGATGTGGAGAAAAAGGAACCCTCACACCCTGCTGGGGGGAAGGCAAACCAATGCAGCCACTGTGGAAAACAGCATGGAGTTTCCTCAAAAATTAAAAATGAAACTACCGTAGGACTCACTAATTCCACCACTGGGCATTTACCCAAAGGAAACGAAGACACTAATTTGAAAAAAGATGTGCACCCCTAAGTTTATTGCCATATGACCTATAGCAGCCGAGACATGGAAGCAACCTGATGCCCACTGATGGATGAATGGATAAAGAAGATGTGTGTATGTACACAATGGGATATTCCTAAGCCATTAAAGGAAGAATAAAGTCTTGCTATTTGCAACAACATGGAGGGATCTAGAGGACATAATACTAAGTAAAATATGTCCATGAGAGACAAACGCCATATGATTTTATTTGATTTAAAAAACACAACAAACAAAAAAGAGACAAACTAAAAACAATACTCCTACTGACAGAGAACATAGTGGTAGTTGCCAGAGGGGAGGTAGGTAGGGGACGGAGAGGGATAAGACGGAGAGGGATCACTTAGACGGATGAGTACGGAGTGACATACAGAATTGTGGAATCATGATGTTGTGCCCCTGAAACTCTGTGTTAGCCACACATGCTGCAATTTAAAAATAGGTGATGGTGTCCATTGCATTGCGCTCTGAAGAATATATATATTAGATTATATTCATTCATTTGACAGAAGGCAAGTATACACAGGCAGGGGGACCAGCAGGCAGAGGGAGAGGACCAAGCAGGCTCTCTGAGAGGAGAGTCTGACATGGGCCTTGATCTCAGGACCCCAGGATCATGATGGGCAACCAACTTAGCCACCCAGGCACGCCTAATATTTCCATTCTTAATAATATTTTTGTTGAGGATCTTTCTTCTCCGTGGGTCCACAGATGCTTGCAAATTTGTTTCTTTACACTGTGCACACTGTGAAGGGTGTTTTGTTTGTTTTGTGTTTGGTCTTTTCTTCTGTCCTAATCTAAGGTGGCGGGGAGTCTCACCCAGTGCCATGAGTCGCGTAGCCCCATTGGCCAGGGCTGTGCAGAGCTTACTGTGAGGAGTGTTCTGGAGCTGAGCCCAGTGCCCTAGGAAAGAGTTGCCCTCCGTAAATTGTCAGAAATTCCTAGGAACCCAGGAGCGCAGGGTGGCTCAGTCAGTTAAGCATCTGACTCTTGATGTTGGCCCAGGTCATGATCTGGGGGTGGTGAGATCGAGCCCTGCCTCAGGCTCCACACTCAGCAGGGAGTCTGTGGTTCTTTCTCCCTCTCCCCCATTCACCCACCTTGTGCTCGCTCTCTCAAATCAGTCAACCAATCAATCAGCCAATCAATCTTTACAAAAATCCCCAGGAGCCCAGAGAGTGGAAGTGGCAGACTGTGTGGGGCATATATGCTGCTGCTGGGATACATGTACCTGGATATAAACATATGGACACCGTATGTGCACGTGAACACGCGTGTGTGGTCCATGCCTTCCCAAATTCCTTGTTTCTTTCTTTTTTTTTTTAAATTTTTTCAATTTATTTATTTTCAGAAAACCAGTATTCATTATTTTTTTCACCACACCCAGTGCTCCATGCAATCCGTGCCCTCTATAATACCCACCACCTGGTACCCCAACCTCCAACACCCCATCACTTCAAACCCCTCAGATTGTTTTTCAGAGTCCATAGTCTCTCGTGATTCACCTCCCCTTCCAATTGTTTCTAACCACATTTATTGTAATTTGCAGCACCTCTTAAATGCCTAGTTTGGAAATGGTCTGATTAATTCATTTTCCCAATTGCTACTATTGAGGAGTTATTTCTGCAAGAACCTTCATAATCCTGAGAACAGATTCCCACTAGAACAGGAACTCTGTAAGAGCAGAGATCATTTCAGTGCTGTGTCCTTAGCCTCGGATACATGATTGGCTAAGTAGGTGCGTGGTAACTATCGAAGGGCGAGTGGGGAGAAGGCTTGCAGATTTAGCTCTGTCAGGGTTTCCTCTTGGCCAAAATCTAGAGCATCAGCCTTTTCTATCGAAGGCGAAGCTTTTTCCTTCCTAAAAGGAAATCACAGTCATGACTTCCATTCTTTTAAAGAAGTAGGAATGCTAAGACTTTCTTTTCTCAAGACTTTATTCCGTTTGTGAAATTACTCCCTTTTTCTCTGCCTGATGGATGATTTCTTTTGTTCTGTTTCAAATCCCTGGCTTTGTCTTTCACTGGCTCTTGCCCAGGAGACTTCAGAAGGTTGTCCATGTCAGAGGTACAGGATTCATTCTCCAGGAATGTGAAATGTAGAAGGAATCATTGTTTGCCAGAATTTCAAGAGACCTTGTAATATAAAGATGCTGTCTCTGGGGCAACTGTCCAATCATTACTGTTTATGTTCCTGCCTGAAAAATTTTTGTCTCCCAGATAAACTGGAATGTGTTGATTTTACAGTTTATTTACAGAATCTTGGAGATTTTATTGCCACTCCTTAATGAAAAAAAAAATACAATAGTTAATGCAAACAAAAGTGTTCCATAAGCTACAAAGAACAGTAAAAGTGCTAAGAGATAATATGGCTATTTATTGTATCTCTTCACAATGCACAGATGTGTCCCAAAATTATTCTAAGTGTATCTCATACATGCATCTTCTATTTTTATGCATGTAGACAGTTAAGGTAAAAATAATAAAATTTAGATTGTTATAGACTCCCACTTATGGAGGTCTTCTCAGGGTTTCATTATAACCAACAAATTTTGGTCATCCACAGAAATTTTATTAGCTTATTGGGGTTTTAAATCTCTGTGAATCATCGATACAAACAAAAAAGCAATTTATTTGGTCACGTCTCTGATACCCCTAAGTAGTACTATGACTGTTTGAGATATTTGCTACTTCATTCACAGTTATGTTCAGGTGGACGGATGAACGGACGGATGGATGGATGAATGGATGGGTGGGTGGATGGATGGACGGATGGATGGATGGACAGATGGACAGACAGACGGATGGATAGATGGATAGATGGATGGACAGACAGATGGACTGACGGATGGATGACAGATGAGTAGACAGAGTGGGACTTCTGATCCTTTTTTTCTCAGAATAATTTTTGAAAAAGTCACCATTTGGACTGTTTTGCATTACTTTGTAACATCTCAAACATAAAAATCTGAATTCGTGTTATTTTTATTTCAGGATACACATTTAAATAGTTAGCTTTTAGAGAGGATTTCTGAGGTATTTTTAGACGATGCCTGCTTTATTAAGAGATCCTTTCTCACTGTGATTCTTAAAAGGACCATGTCCTAGTTGAGATGGAGAGTTTTCTCTCTCAGGGGCTCCTACTTCATTGCCTCCACTGGCAGGAATCTATAAACTAGTTTTGAGTTAAAATGCAGGCCTTTCTTAAAGTTTTTGCCACATTCTATAAACTCTCTGTTTATAAGACTGAGTTTCCCAGTGGAACATAAATTGTTAGAGGACTGACACTGGATCTCATTCACCTTTACACCTTCTGTGCTCATTGATGAGGTAGATTATTATTATTATTATTATTATTATTTTAAAGATTTTATTTATTTGACAGACAGAGATCACAATTAGGCAGAGGCAGGCAGAGAAAGGGGGAAGCAGGCTCCCCGCTGAGCAGGGAACCCGATGCCGGGCTTGATCCCAGGATCCCGAGATCATGACCTGAGCGGAAGGCAGACGCTTAACCCACTGAGTCACCCAGGTGCCCCTGATGAGGTAAATTAAATGGAGTTCACTTCTTGAAGCTTTGGACCTGGAGACAGCTCATCCTCCTAACCGAAGGAGGCTTTGCCTTAATTATGGAAAATGTAGTCTCTTTGCATGTTCTTCTCAAACTTAGAGAAGGCCCTGCCACATCTATTGTCCGTGGTAGGTGCCCCCCAAAGGCAGAGGCTAGACTGATGCTGGAAACATGGGTCTCACCTGTGCCTGATTCGTCAGCACGACCAGCTGGGATTTCTGTCTGTGTGTCCTCGCTCATCTGAAAGCCCCATGTCAAGGGAAGCCGCTCCGTCAGAGCTTTCTCCTGTAGGTCAGTCTGGAGGGAAATTTTGTTAAGAATCTCTTTTCCATTCTAAACATCACCATGGCCTTTGGGGTTGGTTTTTCATGCTTTTTGAACAGTGATTCACCAGCAGAAATCAAACATAAAAAATTTACTCTTGTGGCGCCTGGGTTGCTCAGTGGGTTAAGCCTCTGTCTTTAGCTCAGCTCATGATCTCAGGGTCCTGGGATCAAACCGGACGTTGGGCTCTCTGCTCAGCGGGGAGCCTGCTTCCCCCCACCCCCCCTGCTGCTGCCTTGCTGCCTGCTTGTGATCTCTGTCTGTCAAATAAATAAACAAAATCTTTAAAAAAAAATTTACTCTTTTCCTATATTTAATTGTAGAAACCATATTTTCTTAAAAAAAGAAATCATAGGACATCTAAGCAAAAACCAGAACACTGCAAGTAAAGTGCTCTTGAAGCGCATTGAAGAAGGTGCTGCTATTACATGTAACAGGACATTTATTTTTATTTGCTTTTTTTAAAAAGTATTATTTATTTATTTGACACAGAGAGAGATCACAAGTAGGCAAAGAGGCAGACAGAGAGAGGGGGGGAAGCAGGCTCCCTGCTGAGCAGAGAGCCCGATGTGGGGCTCGATCCCAGGACCCAGAGATCATGACCTGAGCTGAAGGCAGAGGTTTAACCCACTGAGCCACCCAGGCGCCCCTTTATTTGCTTTTTTAAGGTTCATTTTTAAGTAATCTCTGCACTCAACGAGGAGCTCAAACTCACAACCACAAGGTCAAGAGGTGCATGTTCTGCTGACTGAGACAGCCAGCCGTCCTCACAACAGGATACTTTAGTCCGGAGCATGAATGCTGAGTGGGCAGAGGATAGAATTCTATAAAATGTGATGCCTTTGAACGGTTTCATTCAGCAGACTTGCCCTGATGCCTACAATGTGGCTGGTGTACTGAATGTCTAGGATATACACGTGTATGTGCACACACCCATACACACACTTTTCAGCCATTATTTTTTGCTACGACTTTTTCTTAGAGCAGTTCTAGGTTCTCTGCAAAGTTAAGAGGAAGGTAGTGTGTCCACGTCTGTGTCGGTCCGTTCCAGGCATGCACAGCCTACCGCGTTACCAGCGTCTTCCACCAGAGGGCGCGTCTGTTACAATCAGTGAACCTTGGGCAGGGATAAGCCCTGTACCAACCTTTAGAGCATCACAAGGAATAGTTTCACTGCCCTAAAACCCTCTGTGCTCTGCCTGTTCACCCCTTCCCCATCCCAGGCACCTTTTCAAGTCTGTAATTTAATTAGGGAAATCAATTACAGAAGAATATTATGTGCACCCAAAAAAGTACAGAGCTATGAAAAATCAGCTCTACTTAATGGGAATTAGGGGAGGGGAATCGCAAAATAGGTAGCATTTAATTTGGATCACAGAGAAAAAGAGAATTACTCCAGGTGGTGAAATCTGAGGCTTTCCAGACTCTACAAACATAAAGAGTTTTAAACAGCACGTGTTCAGAGATGGGTGAGACATTTGGGGGTAGTTTTGTGTAAGGAAATAGGTAGTGAATGAGGTGGGTGGGGAAAGAGATTAGGGTCCGACAGGGATGGATCTCGCACCTCGTGAGAAGGGCTCAGATCTCACGCTGTAGGCAGTGGAGAGGTAACAGGCGCTTGAACAGAAGCGTACCATAATGAAGTGTATGTTTAACGACAATTTATGGGAAGACTTTAGAGAAATGGAAAGACACTCAACGTAGGTGATCTGATAGGAATGATTACAGTGCAGGAGGGAGACTGTGTTCAGGAGGCAAGGTCACTCCCACTGTGATACTTACTGTTTATGAATCTCTTATTATCAATATCATCGTGGATTGCAGGGAGAAGCGTGGCACAACTTGGACAGGACAGTGCGTGTTTGACAGTGGGCTTTCATCTTATTTTGCTGCACATGTCTCTGTTGTTAATAATCATTCAAGAAATACTTGAAAATATGTGTAAGAGACCATGGCTTTGGACATATAAAGTGCAAACAAAACAAAACAAACAAAACCCTCTAGAACTTTGGGATATTCTCAGATTTGACTGAAGGACAGGGCATCTATAGCCTGGATTTAACCCTTACTCTCGGCGTCGTCCTGGGATAGTCAGTTATAAACCCCTTCTCTATGTGGAAGACTTCATGACGCCTCCCTTCGTTTCCCTGCTGCCAGTGCCTGCAGGTTGATGGGACCCCTAGGACGAGGGCGGGGTCTGGTAGAAGGTGAGGAAATATGGGATCATTTAGGTGTGGCTTCACATGACAAGTCTAGGAGAATGCTGCCCGGTTTGCCTCCCTGGCCAGGAGAACAGATGAAGCCTGGGGCCTGACAAGGGCTTGGTATCTGTCGAGAGAGCAGATTTCCATGAAATGGAAATCTCCCCAGCAGCACTTTCTTCAGAAAGTGAGACAGAAGTTGTGGTGAGACGGAAGACATGACTGAGGTCCAACGCAGAGTTAATGTTGGGGTCTTTCCAAATGCCCTGTTTTTCATCACTACTTGTTTTTGGATTGTCATTTGGAATACGAAACTCACCTGTTTGCCAAGTCGTATAATAATACGTTGTTGTAACGCAGGTCTCCTCGGCCTTCTGGAGGCACTACTGATCCTAACGCATTTATCTTTGATTCTCCAAAGTGATGGAAGTAGAGCTCCTCATTTTGTCCTTTAGTAATCATAGGCACAGTCAATAGCAGATTCCATTTCTCAGAAATTCTGAAAAGAAGCAGTGTCTTCAAGAAATTAGAAATGCCCTTTTCTCGCCCGTGATGGCCAGGCCAACTAACTCTCCGAACTGGTGACGCTCTCTCTCGCCCGTGATGGCCAGGCTAACTACCTCTGCAAACTGGTGACGCTCTCCGGCGCCACTGAGTAAGTCTGCATCCCTGTTGGAGTCTCCGGGACCCTGCGTAGGAAAGATTAGCGCAGATTCCACGAGGGACACAATAATCCGTTTGAGTGAACGAGGCTGGCTTGTCTGGAAAGATCGTGTGTAATGTGCTTACGTCCGGCTGAGGCTTAACTCCATTCAGCTCTTTGAAGTTGGATGCGGAGGGGCGACTGCTGGGGCCGGAAGGACTCAGAGGTTCGTCTTCGTGCCATTGACGGTTTTCTGCGCTAGTTTGTTCTTGGCGCTGAGGCCAGTCTACCCTGTCTTTTCAGAAGTCCTGTGGTGTCAACAGTTTTTCAGGGACGTGATTCATCCTGGATTGGAAGATTTGCAGGGGCGCTGATTCCACAACCTTTGCTGCTAAATCATTTTGACATTTAACAACGTCCCCTGCCAGGAAGTTCTTCCTTCTGTCTGAGAGGTCAGCAGCCACTGGCAGGGGTTCACCGGCGTTTGATTAAGAGGAGATTCTTGTCACCTCACAAAGCCTTATGGTAACTTGCGGGAGGAACAGAAGGTTGGAAAATACGTTCAACGTGAGGGGGTGTTCACGTCTCCCTGGCGGGAATCCCAGGAGGCTTATGGGGAAGAGTGGATCCATGTGGATGTGTGTAAAGGGAAAGTCACAGGTGTGTCCACCCATCTACCTGCGTGGCTGAGGCCTGCAGGTCTGGCCGACATTCACCGCCCGCGGCCGGGAAGGGTGAGTGTGCGAGCAGGTGTGAATGATAGTAACCAGAGGGAAAATGTGACCCACACTGCTTCTCAACACTGGCCTCCATATTCTTATGTTCCCTCCCCACCCCCTAAACTCTTGCGTTTGGTGTCAGTGTCCCAGTGAGTCCTTTTTAACGTGGACGACAGGAAACTAGTCAGTTTCTGACAGTCCCTGGAATCTTTGGATTTTCCGGATGTCTCCGTGAGGCACTTAGAATCTCTCCAAGTCATGCTGTTACTTTCCGCCTCCTGTCTTGATTACAACGAAGCAAGCAAGACTGGAGCTCCGTCCCTGTTCCATCCAGAGTGTTCGGTGCATTTCCTCGTGGGACCCAACCCAAGCCCTGTGTCCATTAACACGACTTTCTCTCATTGCTTTCTTGGCTGTGGAGATGGGTTGCGTTCGAAAGGCTTCTACATGACTCATGGGAGGTGCTCACTCATTTCCTGCTGCGCGGCGAGGCCAGTGGCTTCGGCTCCAGGGCGGCCTCAGAGCTGAGCTCTTGGCGGCCGAGTGGGGCGTCTTCCCAGCGCGAGGCAGGCCCTCCCAGAGCACAGGCAGAGGCTGACGGTTCTCTGCTCATAAGGCAATGACGTATTCAGTTTTCTGCTCTCTGAGTTGATTTATTAAGACCAGAAAAGACCACCATGACACGGAGTGTGCTGGTTTTGGAAGGTCCCTGGATCGGTGATTCATCTTCTTGATCATTTTCTTTTCAAGAACATCATGCAGGTTGCCTTTTGTTCCCTCAAGTTTCTCGAGAGGTCTGCAATAAAGCTGTGGCCTTGGCTCTGTCTTCAGATAGCTCTTATTTCGGTTGAGAGGGAGAAATAATGCACAAGAGGTAGAGCTGGAATGCAGGCTGTGACCATGAGTAAGTAATGATGTGTGGGGCCAAGCAGTCGTTCTGAGGGAAGCCCCGTGAGCAGGGGGCTGTTCCTGAAGGTTCTGCACCGAAGATGTAGGGACAGTCCCAAATCCAGGTTGGTGCGGGAGAAGGAGGAGGGCCCTGGGCTTTCTGTCACAGCTTGGGCTGAATGGCAGGAAATCGAGAAACCAAGGGTCTGGTGGGGCTGGGTCATCTCTAACACCTCTGATGGACTCATACTTGCCTCTTGCTTCTCTCTGGAGGCTCGCTGGCATCTTTGGGGTTCCTGGGTTGCAGCGCCATCAGCCCACTCTGCCTTCCTGATTGTACTCCGTTCTCCTCGTGTGCCTCTCTCTTCACAAAGCCGTCTCCTTCCAAGTACTGGGCACGCTGGGCCAGAACTCTGCTCTACTCCGGTCTTGACCCATCCTTCTAATCACACAGGCAAAACCCTGCTTCCAGATGAGGTCACATCTGATGTACTGGGAGTTAGGATTTCACCTAAGTTCAACCCATAACAAGGTATAATATGACACAATCTGAGAAGAGTGACAATGGCTTCTCCATCTTTAATTTGTATATTTGTAAATTTTTTTTATTTTTTAGAATTTATTTATTTGAGAGAGAGGCAGAGAGAGAGCATGAGAGGGGCAGGGAGAGGCAGAAGGAGAGGGAGAAGCAGGTTCTCCACTGAGCCGGGAGCCTGATGCAGGGCTGGATCCCAGGACCCGGGATCATGACCCGAGGAGAAGGCAGACGCTTAACCATCTGAGCCACCCAGGCGCCCCAGTATACTTGTGAACTTTTTGTGTCTAGATTGCATGATGAAAATGTTCAGAAAAATATTAAGTAATGAATGTGATGATAAAGGATTTTCATCTCTTTAAAAGTGTGTACACTACTTACGCTAAGTGCGGTATGTTTAATAGATTTTTAACGGGTTTTAGCAATCGTTTTTAAAAGCCAGATGATAGATTGATGGTGTGGACGGAGAGGGAGCTCTGCTGGGAGCACTGAGTACTGTGTCAGACCTCCTTATTGGCGTTATTAATGGCATAGAAAGATGAAGATTTCACTGATGCAGTTATCGGTGACACAGTTAGTTTGCCAATTACAATGGGAAGTTAAGAAAGCAAACAATAAATAGAAAATCATTTATTTAAGTTTTTTTAAAGATTAACCTTATAATTCTCAGGTAAGAAATCCTCAGCTATCAAAACACACATACGAAAGACCAGAAGCTTTTGGCATAGCTGTCAAAATTCATTGCAACTTGAGGTAAAATTGGCACAAATGCACTAGGCAGGACGTTCCAAGTCTAGTCTTAATCCCGAGGGCTTCTTCACTAAGGACATGCCCCAAAAGGGTTAAGCTCAGAGAATTGACCAAGGAAGTACATTTGGTAGGCGAGAAAGAGGAAACTTGGAATACATCCCTAACATAGTACTTAGAATTCTGCGGGCCACGTATTTCTCTCAGGTGGGTGGGGTCCCGGGGTCCCCGCACTGCAGATCCAGAGAAACCTGCCATCAGAGGCAGTGGGAATGCGGATGTCTCGAGTCTGACAGTCTGCGGGACGGGGAGATAAGCCTTTGAAAGCACAGTTGCATTTATAATCAGTATACATCCTTCCATTTATTCTGGATATTGTGTCTTTCCCTGATGGGTTTTTCCCATCACACCCCTTGTTAGAGTTGTAGAACGTAGTACAGTTTGCTACCGCTCCAAATTAGATGATGCACCTTGGCTTCTACAGGCATTTCACAGTCTCATTTTTATTATTTATTTAGGACAGAGAGAGATCACAAGTAGGCGGAGAGGCAGGTGGGGGCGGGGGGTGGGCAGCAGGCTCCCCTCTGAGCAGAGAGCCCGATGCGGGGCTCAATCCTAGGACCCTGGGATCGTGACCTCAGCCGAAGGCAGAGGCTTTAACCCACTGAGCCACCCAGGCGCCCCCGTCACAGTCTAAATGAGTGAATGGTTCCCTAAAGAGTTGCCCCTGGCCCATGCTGGCCGATGACATGAACGCTCGCCGCCGGAAGGTGGCGCTCCTGAGACTAAGCACAGTTCAGTGCCCTCTCCTCCTCCTCAGGAAGGGTCTGGGTCCATGCTTCTGCTGTCCTCTAGAGATCGCTTGTTTAGGAATGGATGTCGTTGGTGCTTGCTTTCTTATTTAGAACAGTTTCTTTACCCACCTCTAATTTGAATAAAAGTGCGAAATCCTTCATCCACAATGGAGTGTGTTCTTGGCACACTGACCAGCCTTCAAAGCAATCTCAACCCTCCTAGGAACCGAAAGTTGAAAACTCAGTGGCTTCTAAAATTTCACCATAAATACACTAGACTCTGTTATGAACCCAGGAAGCCTATTTAGGCGATGATCTGATACACGGGCGTAGTCGAATGGGGGCTTAACATTAATGCACAAGAAGCTATTGAGGAAGACCTGAAATCTGCTCGGAAGTGTTTTGTTTTGTTTTGTTTTGTTTCCCCACTGTCTGTGGCCCTGGCTTCATTAATTACAGTGATTGCTTGAGTGCACAGTTCCCCATTACACTGTCACCTGGATTTTTGTGAAACTTCCTGCTCATTTTTCCTTCATCTTTTTATTCATGATCTTTCCCCGTGCATTTATTGGGCACCTCCCCTGACCCAGGAGTGCACCAGACCACGGACATGTCGAGAAGAATGAAGTGAAGAATGAAGTGGATGGAGTCTCAGCATTCAGAGATTTTGCCCTCCGGTGGAGGCGATAAACACATCAACACTTGAGCACACCATTTAATAAGTACTGTCTGCCTTCCCCTTCCCAGCCCAGTAAGCAAGAGATACTTGGCACTCAATAACTGAGTGATGGCTAATCCCCTTTCTCTAGACAATCTTTCTATTTAAAGATATAAAATGTGCTAGATACGGAAGAAAAGAGTCACTGGACATTTTGTTAACAGAAATGGAAGGACCACAGCCCCTGCTGGAGGACTTGAGCCAAAAATATTGCCAACATGGTCACAGGATGTCACTGTCACTGGAAGTCCATCCAGTTAGAAGGACTCTCATGAGGCTTAAGGAGAATGGTTTCCTGAGAAGGATTTATTCAGTTGGAGTCTGGGATTTTCTGTTTCCTCCCTGATACGCATGAGTGTGTTCATTGTTTTGCTGAGACCACACTGTGTTCCAAGTGTTCTTTGTGTTAACAAACGCGAAGCTGATGACTCTCCTGTTATTTTCGTAACCTGATTAGGCAACACTTAATATTAACTCTTCTTGACTCACATGAATACATGGAATTTGCAAATTAGAGTCAACTATGATTTGCAAATTGAAGTTAATTAGAAAGTCCTAATACAGCACCTCCTAAAAAGGCCAAAACACTTTGCATAGAAATAGCCAATTTAGAAGTCACCATTTTCCAATTGCTTTTTGGCAAACAATTATTCCTCTGAGCTGTCCTCAGAGTTGGAGTGAAAAGATAAATATTCACACAGTTAAGTGAAGACTTAGAAAGTGACGGGAGGCCTTCTTTTCTTAAACCATCGGGGTTCTGCTCTGGAGCTCACTTTCCACTGACAATATTTAGTAATTGGAGAGACTACAATAGCTCATCAATGGGAAGAAAGATAACTTACTGGAGAGTTTCAGAAAGGACAAATGCGTGATAATCTGGTGAGATTCTCACATTATTGTGAGTCTTTATTCTTTTTTCTCACAGGGCTTCAGAGTGCTAAAAACAAAACAAAACAAAAAACTGGGAAAAATGTTATCTGTGACAATAACAGACTGAAATGTGTTGCTTGAACTCCAAGATATTATTAATATTATGATTAAATGCCTCAGATAATTGAGTGGGATTATACATCAGAAAATATTACAATATAATTTACATAATTAATGGAATCGAGGAATGACACAATGTTCTCAGTGCATGCTGAAGAAGTATTTGATATAATTCACTATCCAGAAATTAAACATAAAATTTTGAGAGCTTTTTTATGTACACCATTATTATACCCCACAACAATGAGCATATGCAATACAGGCATTTTAGACTCAATATTTCTAAGAAATTTATGAGAACAAGGCAATGATGTTTCTATAGATCAAGAAAAGAATGTTCTTCAACATAGAACTAGAACTTCTAGGCAAAGCAATAAGTATGAAAATGAATTAAGGAACAGAAAAATTATAATAAATAAATTTCATAATTTGCAGAAGACATGTTGTCTGATTCTGTGAATATATAAATATCAAAACATTAAGAGATAAACTATTAAAAATAAAAAGAATTGGTTAAAATTTCTGGATATATAATCAACTCACAAAGAGCATATAGGGCACTAAGAGTCTAGAAAATATATTAGGGGAAAAAACTTGGCAAAATCCTCAAAAAATAAATAGAAATTGACATCATAAGCTATGCCTTAGATATTTACAGGGAAAAATTTAAATTCTGTTAAAGGATCTTACAAACTCTCTTACCTAAAATAAGAGAGTTATATTTGTATTAATTTGTAAATTCAGTGCAATTTTGATGAGAGTTTCTACAACTTTTTTAGTAGGGAAGTTGAAAACCTGATCTTTTTATCCATATGTGACCCTCCTGTTTCTATAGTCCTACAGTCTGTGACCTAGTTTGTAAGGTCTGTAACCTAAAGCACATAAATCTCTGTGACAGTTGGACGGATGGGATCAAAGGAGGTAGAAAATCCCTCCAAAATACTAGTGTATAAGATAATGTAGTAAACATGCAGTGTGTATCGAATTTCAGAAATATACAAAGAAATTAATGAATCGAAATCCTTAGGTAGAGATCATGGCATGGATAGAAGAACTTGGCACATCCTGTCTCAAGTGACCCGCAAATTACTGAAGAAAAGACGAATAGAAGATCACACTCAGCAAACTATCTCATGAAGGTGAATTTTAAGATAGGATCCCCAAATCATACATA
This sequence comes from Mustela nigripes, assembly GCF_022355385.1. Lineage (NCBI taxonomy): Eukaryota > Metazoa > Chordata > Mammalia > Carnivora > Mustelidae > Mustela > Mustela nigripes. Next base: position 5,039,541 of record NC_081574.1, on the reverse strand, counting down.
TTCAAAATAAAGCCCACTGAAGTAGTGACTGAAATATATAAATCTCTTAAACTCCTAGGGAAAAAAAATGACTATTTTCATAATCCTTTGGAAAAGATTAATTTCTTAGCCAAAAAAATTTTTGATTCAAAGGATAATACCTCAGTGGATGTAATATAGCAAAATGAGTGATTTCCAGTCAATAGCAGCACATTTCAAGTCAAAATAGAGGTAATTTCGGGAGGAGGATTGGAATTGGCAGTGTCCGATACCCACTAGAAAGGAATATCTAGAACGTGTGTGGAACAGAAGTCCATAGGAAGAAGCTTGGATGTCTAGGATATGACCAGACGGCCAGCCGCCTTCAGTGATAATCAGGGACTGAAACAGAAGTGGTAGGAGATGTTAAGTCGTACTCGTAAGACTGGACAAGTGCCATTGTGGTTATTTGGGAAGAGAAAGTTGGCGTGTTCCTAATTGTTATCAAGTTAAAACAGATGATTAAGGTGGGCTCCCTTCCGGTGTGACTGGTGTCTTCATACAAAAGAGAAATTTGGATTCAGAGACACAGGCACAGAGGGAAGGTGACGGGTCAACAGACAGGGAGGAGACGGCCATGCGCAACATGTGTGTGAGCCTGGGAACGCCGAGGGTTGTGGCGACCTCCAGACACGGGGACGAGGCGAAGATCGTCCAGAGAACTGTGCTGCTGACTCCTTGATTTCAGAACAAGAAATGTCTCTTGTTGAAGCCACCACGTTTTTGCTACTTTGTTACAAAACACACAGACTTTATACATTCATAGAATACAACCGATTTTATTCAAATTGGTGTAAAGAGTTTGAAGAGTAACCCAACAGCACTCCATTATGTGTTTCCCATAACGACATGAAGAGCTCACTGACAGGGAACACAGGACAGAAAATCTCTCCCACGGCATCTGCACGGGACAGGCACAAACCTAATTTGGTAAACATATTTATGGTAATAAAGAGCTGAGGGGCATGGCATCCTTCACCATAGAGGTGGGATAAGGGTAATTGGATCCTGTTATGGGATATTATGGAGAAGTCAGGAGGCATAAGAGATAGCTTTGCACAAAGCAGTAGGAATAGTTTGTTTTTACCATGGCTTTGTGGGCATGGAATCCATGTTTTGCAAAATGTTTGTCTCTCAAACACAGTGTTTTCTTAAGTAACTGTTTTATTGTTTTAAACAAATATACACATTTCCAGTACCTTTAAGCAGTATTATATTAAGGCCACTGGAAATTTTAGTAGCTCTATAAAGACTTTCAAGGAAAACACAATTTTTTTAACAATAGAAAAGCTTTCAGACCTCAGACATTATCATTTCAGGTGCCTTACCCGCCCTGAGATAGGCAAGTTGTGACTAATTTGGTTTTTATCACCTAAGCCACATCTGCACAGAGTTTGAACTTTGTAGGAGATAAATTTAAGAGTTTGAGGGAAAGTAGGTTTTGATTGGCTTGAGATTTTGAAATTGGAAGAAAAAACACTAATGAATAGAAATTTGATATAGTTTAAAATTTTGATAAAGAGTTTTGAGAGAGAATTTCTTACCGAATTTGACATTTGAGATCTAGAAACACACAGTCAAGTCCCTGTTTGAAATCATTCATCATTCTGAGTGATGCTTACCCCCTGATGCCTCTCCTTCTCATCAAAGAGGTCTGGTATCGTTAGGCTGCTTCCAACACCAGAAGTAGCCCTTCTTTGGAGCAACACTTAAAGAGAATAAGATACAAATTAGTAATATTCTGAAATGCTCCCAAAAGCTTATTCTAGGAGAGGAAAAAAAGCTCAATATCATAATCTTGTCCCAGTTTTTCCCAGGCTAATTTTATCTCAAAACAGTCCCTAGAACCATAACATATTCAATGTGTAAGCTCCTTTGGAGTCTTTTTTTTTTTTTTTTTTTTTTTTTAGCTCAATGTAATCATTTATAAGAAAACTGGGAAATAGGGCACTTATTAATGTGATCCAGCTTGTCACCGAAGATTCAAAACTCTGCCTTATCCTGGGACTAAAGCCTATGCCTGGGCTGTCTTACTATTTTCACCAGAAGCAGAGAGCCTTGAGCTCTAGGGGTGGTAGACTGCAAGACTTGCAACACCTGAACATTTGTATTTAAATGTTCACCAAAGTTGACCTGGGAAGTTGACCCAATATACAAAGTGACGATGTGATGTATTATCCAACTGGGGGGCACTTTTGAGGGGAAAAAGGAGTGCCAAATAAATTCAACACCAAAGCCACCGAGAAAAACTGGAATGGTCTCTGCCCAACCAGGTCATGCGTCCAGCCTCCAGTGGAAGGCGTAACATTTCTTGTAAGTCATAAATTGATGCTGTTGAAGGCCAGGGACAAGGGCAAGAATAAAAAAAAAAGACTTTTAATCTTCAAAAAGCCATATCCTCTTTTATTTTGTTGTAAGTAATTAAATAATTTTTTGGTTTGTGATAGAAATTAGGTGTTAATTAAGAATGATTTAAGAGGCTTATGCAAAGCATATCAACGACATTTCTTTCATATCCGTGTCAGGGTGAATTAGAGGCTTCATGGAATAGATGTTTTGATTATGGGAGAAACAGTATGATAAAATAATATGGTATGTAGCTAGGGGGCAGGGCTCATCCTTCCCTCGCTCACCACTAAATTGAGAAAATGCTTTACCTAAAGTCAGTTCTACTACGACGCATCAGTTCATGGACTGAGCAACATTTAATGCAACTTTATTTTTTTTTTTTTAATGAAGACTGTAAGTGATATTCCAAATCATTCTTTGAAATGCTCCCAGCACTGAGTTTTTCAAGAGCGTGGTGACTCCCTCATGTTTCTTCCACTCCAGTCTTTTTCTCTTTTGTCAGGTGTGATGACTCTGTACAGGCAGGAGAAGAAACTGACCTCTACCCCTTGAATCTGACTACCAGATTACTCTGTGAAAATATGATTAAATATTTGGCCAACACTGGTACCAAGAATCCTATAAATTTCATTTTATCCTTTGGATTATTTTCTTTATGGCTATAGAGAGTTTCAGAAACATTGCTAATTGACTCTCACTATTACCTGTTTTTAAGCATTGGGTGTAGATTTCGTGTTGTTTGATGCTAGAGGTCGGAGCTATGTTGGTGCTGGTTAGACTTCCATAGGTAGGAAGACACGGAATCCCTCTGGCGGTACCAGGGCCGTGCGCGCATGTCAGCAGGTGCCTTGGTTTTGCTGATCAGTAAGTTACCCGCAGTCACGTTAAGGGGCTTCCCTTCTCTTCAGGAACGGAGAGCCATGCGTCTTCTGCATCGCCAAACTGTGGTGTCCTGGGGAACGTTATAATGGACATCCTTAGAAGTCTGAATAGCTCAGTCTCTCTCTGGGAAAGGGGATAGCTGGATGCTCTGTTTTGAGGATGGAATATGAAAATTAGTCCTTTTTGGAACATATGGAGAGAAAGGGGAGAGTTTTCTTTCCTGTGTCTGTGTGAGTCAGATATCTGTGTGTCTGCATCATTCCTGGCGGCTCCCTTGACAGCTGTCTGATACCATTTCAGCATGAATTATTCTAAAATCTTTGGCCGCTCATACTTTCCAGCAGCTAGTGCACGTATCTCTAGGACCCAGACAGACACCCTCGGGACATCCAAGATATGGGGAGGTGGCTTACATAAGTCTATAAAGAGGGTTGATTTTGTTCCCTGTCACTGGCCAGAAAGCAGTATCTGTTTTCTTTAGAAGTCATCTAGATTAAAATAGCATTTTAATCTAGCAGCAACCACCAGTTATGTTCTCCATTCTTGCCTTCAGAGATGTCATACAGGAAGAATGTCTAGAATGAGGATAATCTGGGCTAGTAACGGACAGGTGCTCTTTCACTCACACAGATTTCCATCCAAATTGTTAATTGAAAAAATTTAGCTTTTAAATTATAAATCTTCTATTATTAATAAAAAGATACCTTCACTTAAAAAAAGAACCCTACCTCAGTCCATCTTTCCTAGAGAAATCTGATTTAATTCAAATTTTAAGTATCAAAGTCATTTTAATCAAGTTCTTTAAAGTAAAACTCATGAATCCTTTGAGTAATACAAAAATATACTCCTTATTTACTCTAAAAATTTTATAGTGTTTCCCATTTTTTAATTATTTAAAATATAATTATATATAGTTGAAAAGTAAGGATACGGATAAGCAAGAAATCCAACGTTAATTCCACTGACCAGCAATGATCCCTGTTAACACTCGTGATGCATGTCATTCCAGAATCACTTCAGAATTTGCACACGCACACTAACATCTTTGAGGGGATGTCTGTGCTTAAGGGACTTTAAAGGGGTTGCTGCACTTAACTCTTGGTGACAGTCCTTTCCCTGTCATCAGTGTATTATCCGTGGAGACGTAGTTCACTGTTTGTTCATGGTTCTGTCCTTAACACTTCAGAGAATGGATTGTCCTACAACAGTCCTGCGTTTGTTTGGCAACACATATATAAGGTTTGTTTTTCTTTTTACTGAACTCAACGTGCTTGGATATTCTTGCTTGGGAGCAAGTCTGTGGGCATGGTGTGCTTGTGGAGTCACTCTTGGTTGGCACACAGGAGGTGCGGCGAGTGGCTTAAGACCCAAATCTCATGATCAAAACTGTGGATGTGGTTGTGTCTGAAATAAGTTACTTGCTATCATTCATGCTTCCTTGGCAGGAGAGGATCTCCGTAACTCGTAACTTCTTTTAGTGCTTGAAAGTGAGACGATCTGTCCATGGGTGGTGCCAGCTGGGCAGCCTCCCCGGGGCTGTCGTGAGCTACACCCTCAGACGCTCTGCCGGTACCCGGCGCGATCCCTTTCTGTTTTTGCGAAGTCACGGTAGCTTTGTCACATCATTTTTTAGTTCAAGGGGTGCCTTTGCTTCGTTGGCCTTTTCCTTCTGCAGTTAATTCCCGAAGATTTTACATAATGCTTTAACTTTTTGGGTGTAATTATCATTTCAGGATTACAGATTATAATATATATGACAAAAGTATGTAAAAATTATCTGAAGAACACATCACAGTAGAAAGGTGTATCTTCCGCCTACCCATGTTGTCAGATCTGATGAACTATGAGTTAAAATTATAGCAATTTTGGGGGGGCCTGGGTGGCTCAGAGGGTTAAGCCTCTGCCTTCAGCTCCGGTCATGATCTCAGGGTCCTGGGATCGAGCCCCACATCGGGTTCTCTGCTCAGCGGGGAGCCTGCTTCCTCCTCTCTCTCTGCCTACTTGTGATTTCTGTCAAATAAATAAATAAAATCTTTTAAAAATTACAGCAATCTAAAAATATCTATCATAACTCATTAAATTTTGATTATTTATCTGATCCAAAGGTGTATATCATTCAGAGTTAATCATTCCAGAGACTGATAGGAAGATAGCTTAATAATATCTAAAATTTCATGAAAGACATCTTTTTAAAACATAGTGAAAGTGATGTCAAGGTTAATTAAATCTCATCTTTATTCTATTTTCACTTAACACTTACAGCAAGTCATTCAGATTTTAGAATGTGTGCAAGCTAAGAATTATTATTAATGTTAGAATTTACTGACATTTTTGGATAATTTATATATTTAAAATCATATATGGTTAACATATTCAAGGAAGTTAATTATGGTCTGTGGTAATTTTTTTTAGCTCAGGTAAAATTTTTGAAATATACTGTGTGGTATATTGTATGAAATGTTTATTTTAAAATACCAAACGGTATTTAATAAAATGTTGAACAGATCATACCACATTATAAGAAAATATAAATGTCCAAGATCTTCTGCTGTGCAGGAACTTCTTAATAAATGAAGTATTATTTGAAATAAATGGGACATTTATGAAAAATATTGTCCTTTTTAGTGGGTTTAGGGTCTTCTGTTGTCAAAGCTCGGTGAGAATGGGATTTGAGGTATGCAAAGTATCACATTTAATAAACTCTGTAAGACATCCAATTACTGATTCTAATGGCAGTTTATTGGAATAGATGCATTACTCAAAATCACATGTCTGTATTTAGAGGATCTGCAGATTAAATATGACAGAATCTCTTCCTTTCTTTAATGGATGAATTAGCAAGTAAATAGAATTGTTGTGGACTCAAGAAGACAGGTGTTACTGCACGGCACCTCCCCCCAGATATGGAACTTGTTCGTGAACACATGAGGGCAAGTACAAGTCCATTTTCTTCATTGGTAGATTGGCTTGTGTGTGTGTGTGTGTGTGTGTGTGTGTGTGTGTGAGAGAGAGAGAGAGAGAGAGAGAGAGAAATGTACTTGCCACAGCCCATTATGATCCCCAAATGTAGAAGGTAGGATAAAGGTTTTAGGAGTGTTAGTGGTTATTGTCTGCTGGCTAGCTGCGGTTGTTTTTGATAGAAAACTTGTTGTTTGGGGTTATGTCTTTAAGTCAACTTTTTATTTTAGAACAATTTTTAGATTTAGAAAATTTAGAAAAATTACAAAGACAGTACAAAGAAATCTTATATACACCTTTGTGTCTATTATTAATATCTTTCATTGGTACGGTACATGTGTTCTAATTAATGAACCAATGATGGTACATTATTATTAACAAATACACGTATTTTATTCAGATTTTCTGGTTTTTCCACTAATGTACTCCCACTGTTCCAGGAGCCCATCCCAAAATCACATGATGTCTGTCCTGCCTCCTTAAACGTGCCTTTTCTGGGGCAATTTTTCAAACTTTCTCTGTTTTGATTCACTTGAGTAAAGACAGTAGTTTTTAGATCAGGTGTTTTGTGCACTTCTGTCTTTTGGGATTTCTCTGATGTTCTCTTCATAATTAGACGCAGGTTATGAATGTTTGGGGAAAAGATCACAGAAATACAGTATCCTTTCGTCTCATTGTATCAAGGGAATCTACTATTCATACGAATGACCAATATTGGTGTTGACCTTGGTCACTTAGTTGAGGTCATGCTTGTCAGGTTCCTCTGCGTGAAGTCCCTTCTCCATTTGTCACTTCTGAACTGTAGTCCTGGAAGGAAGTTACTATGCACAGCCTGACTAAGGAATGAGGAGTGACGCTCCGTAGCCTTGAGGGCAGAGTGTAGTTTATATCCCAAGTATAGATTATTTGGAATCTTAGTGCATGAGAGACATGTCTCTTTCTCTATTTGTTGATTAGATAATTAGCGAACTAGTTAGATCACTTATACTATTTAGTATAGATTCATGCGTGTGTATGATACACTTTGGGTTACATTCCATTCTACCACTCGATTTGATATATTTACTTATTTTGTTCCTCACATTTTTTCCAGCTTTGGGTGTTGAGAATTCTTGGGGTTGGACCCTGTGTCTCTGTAACGTGCCTCCATCTGTGTATGTGTGTGTGTGTGTGTGTGTTTAGTGCTTCTTAACTTCCAGCACTAGGAGATACTCCACCGCTCACCTTGTGGATTTTTGCTCTAGTCCTAGAATCAGCCCATCCTGCAAGGAGCCTTCACTCAATTTCCTAGAGTGTGGCATTCGAGAGCAAGACCTGAGTACCAGGAAACTCGGGACTCCTGAGGACCATTGATTTGAGGCTCCCTCAGTTTACAGAGAAAGAAGCACATAAGCACACACACGTCCTTCCCTCGTACACATATTCATAACTGTTTCCGCAGGTAAACAGATGTCTCTGTGCGGAGACACACAGGAATTCATTCTCTCTCCAGCTCTCATCTGTTGCCGCGTGGATCATATCAACCTCTGCTGTTTGTCTGTAAACTCTCACTTCTAAAGTGGGAAACCTGACTCTCATTTTCCGCCATCCGTTTACTGACTCGCTCCCAGGATACATGTGTAGCAGCATCAGAACTGGTAACTGTGATCAGTGCAGCGGCAGCAACCCTCCTGCGGGGAGTGGTCTCCCTCTGCCCCCTTCGGGGAGTGGTTCCACGCACGGGGGTCCACCGGGATTCTCCGATCACACTGTTCCCTCTTAGGATCCTCTTATCTCCTTGTGACTTTTAAAAATTTGCCTGCATTAAGGTAACTTTGGGCTACAAAGATACATGGACTTTGACAAACACATAATGTCATCTAGCCACCGTGACAGTTACCCTACAGAATAATTACACTGTTCCGAAAAGTCCCTTGTTCTGCACCTAAGCCTCCCTTCCCACATCTTCTAACCCCATAGAAACCACTGGTGATTTAATCTTTCTGTCGCTTTTCTTTTTCCATAATGTCATGTAATTGGAATCATACACTAATGTAACCTTTTCAAATTGACTTATTTTCATTAGCAGTATGATTTAAGATGTCATAGGTGTCTCCTCGTGGTTTGATAGCTCACTTTTTAGTACTGAATAATTTTTCATTGTCTTGAGTTGTACAGCAGTCCCCTTTTCTGTTCATTAATTGAAGGACACCTTGACTGTTTCTAGTTTTTAATAATTATGAATAAAATTGCTGTAAACATCAGCATGCAGGTTTCTGTGTGGACATACATTTTTAAATCCGTGGAGGAAATGCCTAGGAGCTTGATTGCCCAATCAAATAGTAAAGCTATGTTTCAGCTTTATCAGAAGCTGTCAAACTGCCTTGCCAGGTGGTTGTCCTACTTTGCTTTCCCACCAGGAATGGAGGGGAGCTGCTGTTGTTTCACATTTGGACCATCAAATGATATTGTAAACTTTTTGGATTTTAGATATGCTGATAGGTATGTTGGTATGTCCTCGTTAGAATTTGTGAGTCCCTAATAAAAGCTGATGTTGACTGTTTTATTATATGGCCATCTGCCATCTCTATATTTTCTTTGGTGAGGCGTCTATCCAGATTTCTTGCCCATTCTTTACTACTTATTTTTCTTATTAAGCTTTAAGATTTTTTTTTTTTATATTTTAGATGTTTTACAGGTAATTGGTTTTTTTTGAAGTCTATGGCTTGTTTTTTTCACTCTTTAAACAGTGTATTTCACAGAGCAGAAGATTTTAATTTTAATGAGTTTTTGTTGTCATTGTTTTCTTTTCTGGAATTTGCTTTTGGTGTTTTATCTAAAGAAACCACCACCAAACCCAAGATCATCTAGATTTTCTCTTATAATTTTTTACAGAAGTTTTGTACCTTTGTTTTACATTTTGTCCATTTAGACCCATTTTTATTTATGTGAAGGTTGTAGAGTCTATGCCTGTGTTTTTTATTTTGTTTACTGATGTCCAATTGTTCTAGCACTGTTGAGGGAAAACAGTACTTTTTTTTTTTTTTTAAGAGATTTTATTTTTTTATTTGACAGACAGAGATCACAAGTAGGCAGAGAAGCAGGCAAAGAGAGAGGAGAAGCAGACTCCTTGCTGAGCAGAGAGTCCGATGTGGGCCTTGATCCCAGGACCCTGGGATCATGACCTGAGCCGAAGGCAGAGGCTTTAACCCACTGAGACACCCAGGCGCCCTAAGAGCAGAACACTACTCTTTTTTTTCTTTTTTTTTTTTTTAATTTATTTTCAGCATAACAGTATTCATTGTTTTTGCACCACACCCAGTGCTCCATGCAATCCGTGCCCTCTCTAATACCCACCACCTGGTTCCCCCAACCTCCCACCCCCCACCCCTTCAAACCCCTCTAAGTTTAAGTTCTTTTTGGTTCTTTGTCCACAAGAAATTAAGTCAACCGACAGTATATATTTGTGTAGGTTAATATATGGATTCTGTATTTTGTTACCTTGATACGCATCTGCTCTTTCTGTAAGGTTGGTGTACCAGATCGTAGAGAATTGATGTCATGTTTTTCCTTGAATGTTTGGTGTAATGCACCAGTGAAGTGAATCTTGTCTGTTTTGTTCTTGGTGAGCCCGACTAGGGCCATATCCTGTTACTGATGTTTGAAAGTAAACAGCCTTTGGTTTTGTTGATTTTTTCCCTATTGTTTTTCTCTTTTCAGTTTTATCAATATATACTCTCATTTTTATTATTTCTTCTATTATGTTTGCTATAGGCTTGGATTTCTTTTCTTTTCTTCTCTTTTTTTAACTTACCCAAGGTGGAATCTTAGATCACAGATTTTATATCTTCCTTGTTTTCTAATATGTTTATTCAGTAATATGAATTTCCATGTTTTGTTGCAGTTTGCGAATTCTGATAATTTGTCTTCTCCATTTCCTTTGGTTCAGAATATTTTAAAATATCTCTTAAGACTTCTTTGACCCATATATTATTTTTAAAAAATGTGTTGTATTATCCCTAAATATTTTGATATTTTCCCATGATTTTTCTGTTATTGTTTTATAGTTTAATCCTGTCATCTGAGAAAATACTTTGTATGACTTTTGTCAAAATAAATTTGCTGTGATGTGTATTATGGCCCAGAAAATGAACTATATTGGTGAATACTCACTGTGAAGTTGGGAGGCACATGCCTTCTGCTGTTTGGGGGTGGGGTATTCTCTAAATGCTGGTTAGATCAAGGTGATCTAGGGTCAGTTATATACTTACTTTCTGCCTGTTTAATCTGTCAGTTACTGGAGGACTGATGATCAACTCTCTGACAGTAGTAGTGCATTTATGTATTCCCTCTCTCCATTGTTTTAGTATTGCCTCATGTATTTTGGTGTTCCGTTAGGTTCATATATATTTAGGGTTGTGGTGTCTCCTGGGAAAATTGGTCCCTTTGTTGCTAGGTAATACCTCTCCACACCCCTGATAAGTTTCCTTGTTCTCCAGTTGTTTGTTTTTTCTTGTCTGAATATAATATTTCTCCTGATAAACGTTAGCATAGTCTATCTTTCTCTATCCCTTGACTTTTAATCTCTTTGTGCCTTTATGTTAAAATGGGCTTAATCTCACAAAACAAACTGAGGGTTGCTGGGGGGAGGGGGTTTGGGAGAACGGGGTGGGATTATGGACATTGGGGAGGGTATGTGCTTTGGTGAGTGCTGTGAAGTGTGTAAACCTGGTAATTCACAGACCTGTACCCCTGGGGATAAAAATATATGTTTATAAAAAATAAAAAATTAAAAAAAAATGGGTTTCCTTAAGGCAAACTATTGCATTCTTACCCACTTTGAAAACTTCCACTAATTGATTGATTTAGGCCATTTCTATTTAAAGTGATTATTGATATTGTTGAGTTAATATCTATCATGTTTGTAACTTTTTTATTATTTATTGCATTTTTTCTTTTTTTTAAGATTTTATTTATTTATTTATTTGACAGGCAGAGAGGCAGGCAGAGAGAGAGGAGGAAGCAGGCTCCCCACTGAGCAGGGTTTGGGGCTTAATCCCAGGACCCTGAGATCATGACCTGAGCTAAAGGCAGAGGCTTAACCCACTGAGCCACCCAGGCGTCCCTTATTACATTTTTTCTTTATTTCATTTTATTTTCCTCCTTTTTTGTTTTTTTCTTCCCCACTTCAGTTTTCACTAAGCATCTTATAATATTCCATTTTAGGTCCTCTTTCAACATATCGTATAAACTTCTTTGATTTGGGGGGCGGGATGTTGTCTTGGAGCTGGCAGTATATATGGTTAACTAATAAGTCCATTTTCAAACAACACCACTCCTTCATAGGTAGTTCGGGTCCATTTGAACAGAATTCCCTGTCCCTCCCTCCCATACCGGCGACACCACTGTCGTTCACTCCGCGCGTCCAAGTGCTGTGACTCTCACTCCTTTGAAGGACACTTACCTTCTTGATCAACTATGAAGATATTTTTAAACAGTTTTTATTTTACCTTCCTACTTGTTCATCTATCAGTCTGTCTTCACATAGAAGTGAATTTCTGACAACTGTCAGTTTTCTTCTCCCTGAAGTTTTACAGATTTCTCGGAGGGCAGGTCTGCTAGTGACAAAGTCCCTTATTTTTGTTTGAGAATAGCTTTGGTTTTTTCCCTTCACTTATGAGTGATACTTTCACTAGGTATAGAATTCCAGGATAGAGGCTTTTTTTTTCCCTCAGGTAAAATATTTTACTTCATTCTCATCTCATTTACAAGATTTCTGTGGTCCAATCCAACCTGTTGATAAGCCCACTGGGGACATTTTTCATTTATGTTAGTATTTTGATTTCAAGCATTTCTTTTTGTTTCTTCCTTAGAGTTTTCATCCATTTTGCACATTGTCCCGTTTGTCGTTAAAGCCCTGATCATATTAATCATCATTATGTTAACTGCCATGTTGATAATAAAGTCTGTGTCATACCCAAGTTGCATCTACAATGCACTTTGTTTCTTCAGATGGTTTCTTTTTCTTCTTCTTTTTCTTTTTTATTTTTTAAAGATTTTATTTTTATTCATTTGACAGAGAGAGAGAGAGATCACAAGCAGGCAGAGGCAGACAGAGAGAGAGGAGGAAGCAGGCTCCCCGCTGAGCAGAGAGCCCAATGTGGAGCTCGATCCCAGGACCCTGAGATCATGACCTGAGCTGAAGGCAGAGGCTTAACCCACTGAGCCACCCAAGCACCCAGAATTTTGGTATTCTTTGCAAGGTTTTGTTGAGAGCTGGATATCATGTCATAACGAGTAGAAACTCCAGCAAATAGGCCTTTCTCGTGAGGCCCCATGTTCATTTGACTAGGAGTATGGTTGTTTTTGATGCTGCTGTAGCTGTTGGTGCTGGAAGCTTCCATCTGCTCCCGAGTGGGTGTGTTTGGCTCCCAGGCTGTCTGTGGGCTTAGCTAAACCTTCTCCTCAGGCACGTTCTTTGTGTTGCCACAGCTGGACTCTGGGCTACGGCACTGGCGTCTGCTGACTGGTGGTGAGGTGTGGGGGACGGAAAAGCCTATGTTTTTCTAGCTCCATCTCAGTCTCCAGGTGGGCCTGTGTCTCTGGGCTGTGACCTTCACATGTGCTTCCATCCTCCGTGGGTGAGATAGGAAATCCAGAGGAGGCAGGAGAGGGAGAAGTCGCTGGTAAAGTCTTTGCCCCTGCAGAGCGTATTTTTGTTGTGCACATTTTCTAAGAGTAACTCTTCCACTTGTTCCGCCATGGGCAGGCCTTTTTGGACTCTGCACCGAGAGGCCATGGTGGGCTTCCCAGAGGCAAAAGTCGCAAATATGAGCCACCCCAAAGCGTGCGGCCTCTTGGGGAGTCTCCCTCCGGTGCTAGTCCACACTCCACCTCCACCTCTAGCAACCTGTCAGGTTTACCATTTCAGTGTTCCTACCAGTGGGTGGCAAGGAAGCAGGTCTCGGCTGTGACCCAACTCTCCTGTCTCTCCAGATCTCAGGCTGGTGGCTTTCCCTGCAGTCGCCTTTCTCTCACGGGTCCCAGAAAAGCCACCGATTCTCTGTGTCCAGATTTGTGTTGTTGTAAGGATGGAAGTGATAACTTTTGAGCTCTTCACATGTAAAGGATATAAAGGAATTCCTTATGGTTTTTAAGATTGTATTTATTTATTTGAGAGAGAGAGTACATAAGAGAAAGCACAAGTGGGGGGGGGGCAGAGGCAGAGAGAGAAACAGACAGCCTGATGAGCATGGAACCCAAAGACAACCACTTGGGGCTCGATCTCATGAACCTGGAATCATGACCTGAACCAAAGACAGACGCTTAACCAACTGAGCCACCCAGGTGCCCTTGTTTTATTCTGTTATTGATTATTTTTAAAGATTTATTTATTTATTTATTTGACAGAGATCACAAGTAGGCAGAGAGGCAGGCAGAGAGAGAGAGGGGGACACAGGCTCCCCGCTGAGCAGAGAGCCCGATGTGGGGCTCGATCCCAGGACCAGGGATCATGACCCAGGCTGAAGGCAGAGGCTTTAACCCACTGAGCCACCCAGGTGCCCCTTATTTTGTTTTTTTAAAGAAACTTCAAGAATCTTATGTTATGTGCTATGATATAACCATGTGGTCTAGTCATATCCACATAATGTGGATGTCTCAATGCCAGATATGTAGGTGTCTCCCACATTTGCTCCACTTGATGAGTTCTACTTTGATTCCACCATAGTTGGAGAATATCCTGTCTATGATTTCCATCCTTGTAAGTTTTGTGAAACTTATTTTATGGCCTCACCTGGGGTCTGTCCTGGAGAATTTCCCATGTTTGCTTAAAAAGCATGTGTCCTGTGCTGCTGTTTGCTGGAGTTCTCTGTTGATGTCAGTTAGATGAAATTTAATGATCTCTGTCTTAATCTTCCCTGATTTTCTCTCTCATCATTTTGTCCATTACCAACAGAAGAATAGAGAAATATCAAAGTATAATCATTGAATGGATTATTTCTTCCCTGGGGTCTGGCAGATTTTAACCTCAGGTGTTTCTGGGATCCTTTGCTAGCTTTGTATATGTTTATTGTTGTTGTTATGCCTTTCTGATGTACTGACCCATGTCTCCCTCATATACCAAGTCTGGTGGCTTTGCACACTTACATTTCCTGCCATTTTCTGAAAGCATGCTGACTCCTTCCTATATGGCTTCGGGTCAGTAGCATCCACATCAGTTGGAAGTACAGTTGCTAAGTTTAGTAAACAAAAACACAAGACACCAAGTTCAATTTAAATTTCGATGTACATGAAAGAAAGTTGTGTATCTCTCCTTGAGTATCTGAAATTGAACTTTACCTGGATGTCCTGTATTTTCTCTCTCAGTCCTAACTCAGAGCATTTTAGAGATGCAGAGTCAGAAGTCCCACTTCAGCCCTATTGAATGAGAATTACATTTTAATGAGAGCTTCGGATAAGCCATATGCATATTAAAGTTTAGAAGTTCTCTTGTAGTGACTTGGTTGGACTCAGGGCAGAAGGCTCAGATGGTATATCACAGTGGTGTCCCAGCTCCACATTCAGAGTAGCAGTGGGAAGTTCAAGCTGCTGAGGAGTCTGTGGTCATGGGTTCTAGTCATTTCTGCAACTCTCCAGTTACTAGGCTTTCTTAATCTCATTTTTAATTTAAAAAATTCCAAATTAATTATAGCTCTGGGCATTAATAATTGTTATAAAGTAAAAAAAATTGTTATAAAGTAATAGAAGAGAAAATAATTCAGAAGTATAGGCATGAGAATACTATCTGTTTGGATAAGATTCTTCTGTTGTAATTACATACAAAACAAACTTTTTGTTCAAAGCCATTAGGATATTTTAATCTCAAGACATTTAGAAATACATATTGAGGGGCACCTGGGTGGCTCAGTGGGTTAAAGCCTCTGCCTTCAGCTCAGGTCATGATCCCAGGATCCTGGGATCCAGCCCCGGGGAGCCTGCTTCCTCCTCTCTCTCTTTGCTTGCCTCTCTGCCTACTTATGATCCTTCTCTGTTAAATAAATAAATAAAATCTTAAAAAAAAAAAGAAAAGAAATACATATTGACTTGTTCTTTCCACCCCACCCCTTGCCCTGAACTCATATCCAATTTGGCTTTTACTTCCGTAATGATCACATTATTTACTGTAATTGTTTTTCTTCAGTTATTTTTAATAATACCTCAGCTATCTCACCTAACTATGTCTGCACTGACACTTGACCTGTAAATTAATTAGCTTATATTTTGTGAGTACTGGGCCAAAAATGCAAAAGGCCAGGAAGTGAACTTTAAACTCTGTCTAGCTGCCAATAGAGAGGGGGAGAGAGAGCATTTGTCCATTTCATCTGTTATCAAGTCTGAGGCATAGAGTTGTAGACAATATTTAATGCTTTTGGGATCAACAGGGATAGCCCGTCTCATGTCTGGATTCTGGGTTTTGAATATGTGTAGGTCCCCACTTCGGTCATATTCAAATCATCTCCAGAAACTCACTTTTCACAGTAGTGAGTGTATTAGCCACAGTCCTTTTAATAGCTTCTGCTTTACTTTTCATGTTACTGTTAACTATGTCTTAGTCATACATTTTTTTAAATTAATACATACAAAGAGCTGGTAGAGGAAAAGTAATTGCTCTCTAATAAAGTTATCAAGGAAAGTGTCAAGACTTTATAAGCCTATGCATTAGCAGCAACTTGAAATACTCTCTGGCATTTTGTGAGAGTTTTTCTTCCCTTAGTTATGCTACTTACCATCACAAAAGTCTTGCAGTTTGGGTGTATCTGTGATTCTGGCACCATTCCAAACCCTAGAAATGAATACTCAGCACCACCTGAGGGTTGGAAAAACCAGAAGAGAGAAAAAAATCATAGAATTGAGAAACTATTTATACCAAGATAATTTTGACTTTTTTTTTTTTTGGTAGTAAGTTGTGTTTCTAGGTGTTGTACATAGAAGGAAAAATACAACACTCCTCTGTTGTGACCTGGGCCCTGACATGGTCAGTTGACATTAGCAAGGCTGTGTTGTGGACCACCCCAGGACGACTACAATGGGTGCCTGAAAAGAGTTTCAGGGCTGTAGTTTGGAGGCTCTGCATATATGAACCCAATACCATGGTCTTTCTCTCACTGAGGCTAATTTACTTCTGATGTTCCTGCGTCCAACTGCAAGAAAGAGAGTCCAACCCTGAGCCCCAATTTGACACTGTTTATTGAGAAGAGAGGTTCAGCCTTTGGGTAAAAGTTGACAACATTGGATTCCTTCCACCAGTAACAAAGGCTGTGACTTCAGTTGACTGGAAAAGGAACATGTTCTAGATGTTCTAGATATTGGCTTGCTTTTCCCTACTTTATGACCTCAGCCACCAAAATGATCCATTTTGGATCACAATGATGTGATTCATCTACCAATATGGAGCCCACATCACAGTGAGTCACATCAAGGGATCCACATTCGCAAAGTAAATGTTTGTGGGCCCTGGGACAACTGAGTCCACCATCATTGTCACAAACTGGGCCACCCAGAGGCAGCCACCCTGACAAAGAACAGACTGTCTGGTAGATGGCACAGCTGAGGTTCACAGTTCAGAGATGATATCCCGCAAGGATAGGGCCTTGTCCTCTGAGATGCAGGATATACTCTAAATCAGTGACCACCATGTGGTATGGGACCTACAGTAGGTAAAATGCATAGGTCTGGGAATTAATAATGACAGTAGATGTGGGTCTGCTGATGTCACTCCTGGTGAGCAGTTGGGGTAATTGTTCTTAGTATCTATCCCTCCACCTCTAGGCTCTGTAGGTTCTCTTGTTCCTAAAGAGAACCAGGAAACACAGTAAGAGCCCCTGGTCTTTACATGACTCCTCAGGCACATCGGACTTTTACACGAAGAGACCAGCAGCAGAAAAGGAATCCCTTTCCTGGCAGGGGAGCTGTCACTGGTGATCAGGAAGAGACAGGGTGCTTTTACAATCCACGATGGGGGGAATATGTTTCACACAACTGTTGATTTATGCTGATGCTGATTTATTTTAAAATCTCTTAAGACCCCTTGCCCAATTTTAAGAGCAACTGAAAAAATGGGGTACCCATAACCTATGACTAGCGTAGACACTAGGGGAGTAGGATGATGAAGGTCTGGGACAAAGCACAAGTTCCCTCACCAAGACCACGTGGATAGACACTGAGAGGGAGGGGACTTGAGAAAGCGGAGTAGAGAGGGGACTGGTGTCCACTGTGGCCTTGGGACAAGATATACAAGTGGGAGCTACATTTCATTCTTCTGAATTCTCTAAGCTGCCCTTGGGAAGAGAGACACAGCAGAGCCTTGCGGCTCCCAGAGATGACAAGGAAAAGTAGACGTGAGAGGCTCAAGGGAATGGATGACCGTCGGCGTTGTAGTACGTGTCCAGATCCCACGTCAGGAATTGAACACTTGTTCACTGAGTGGTAGGGAACCCTTCTGGCTGACAGGGCAGACATTAGCTGCCTGTGGGCATTGCTGTCCTCTGAAGAGAGTTGTACTGGCGGTGGGCACCCACTGACTGCACCCACCGGGGTATATGGGCCCCCCTCACCTGATATCAAGGTAACCTCAACAGCCCTCCTTAGTTCAAATTTCCGTGTGTCATACCTGAGCTGTTCATTAAAGCTGCATTGCACCCCAGGCTCCCCTGGTCCCCAGTCTTGCAACTTCTTTTTCCTGCGCCAGGGTTGACGCAGGAGCACACGTTAATCAACTTCCCGTGTGCTGTTCTCTGAGTCTGGATCTTCTCCCCAGGGAACCCTCCCAGCCGTGATGGTGTTTGAAAAATTATCCAAAGATCAGCATCAGCAGCATGGCAGGGTCGGCAGCTCCGGGCTCACATTTCCTTGGAGAAATATCGGAAATATTGAAAAACAAGCAGAAAACTGTCAGGATCAAATCTGTCAGAACTCTGGAAAACAGTCAAAGGTTTAGAGCAAATGCATGAACCCTGAATCAGGGAAAATATGACTTGAAAATGAGAAAAGATCTTTGAAATGTTTCTACTTGCTCTGACCCCATACTTCCCCCAAGGTGGCAGTTAATTCTGGAATATCAGCATCGAGCAGGGAACAGAAATAAGGTATACACATGGATGCAAAAACCCCAACAGAATATGGGTATTATCATTCATGGTGTCCTCGAGGTCCCTAAATGCGGTTGAGATCTGGAAAAACATACTTTCCCCCTCATTTCACAAAACAGCCCCCTGCTCCTGTTTGAAAATGCAACAATAAACAGAGAAGTGTTGCCGAGTGATTATCCAGTATCATGATGACTTTATTCCTTAAATTTGTGTCATACTGCATGTATCATCGAATAGGCCTCAAAAATATGATTTCCAGTTATAAAAATGCATCTCACCAACTCGATGCACATGAGCTTATACGATTGTTAAATTCTTATTGATATTTCAAATCATTCTGCTTTTTCCTCTGTTGTGAAGACTAAGGAGTATCCTCGTAGGTGTGTTTGTGTTCATATCACTATACATTCAAAAATACTGATTTATTTCTTCCTTGAGATTTTTATTTTTTTTTTATATTTTTTAAAGATTTTATTTATTTATTTGACAGAAAGAGATATCAGGTAGGCAAAGAGAGGGAGAGGAGGAAGCAGGCTCCCTGGGGAGCAGGGAGCCCGACGGGGGCTCGATCCCAGGACCCTGGGATCATGACCTGAGCTGAAGGCAGAGGCTTAACACACTGAGCCACCCAGGTGCCCGAGATTTTTATTTTATTTTATTTTATTTGTTATGCTTATGGTTAGGAAAGTTTCATCCAACTCCAAGAAAAGTTAAATATTCTGTCATGTTTGTTTTTAGAAATAAGTAACCACTGAGGCAGAATATTAAGAATCTTCACCTTTATACCACACTATTGGTTGTATAAAGAGCTAATTCTTACTTTACTAAAACATTATTTAGTATATCTTAGTAAAATCTTAAAAATTTCCACATGTATAGTTTCAATATATTTTCTCAATATCTTTATTAATGTTATGTATTTTTATCTGCTATTAGAAATGAGAATAGATAAGTAGATACCAATTAAATCACATTATTGCTCATATATAATGAAGTTGTTGATTTTCACATCTTTATTTTTTATTGGGTCATATTATTAAATTATCTAATTAGTTTTAAAATTTAGTCAATTTCCTTCTGTTTTCTAAGTCAATAAGTATCATGTCTAAATTGTGATAAATGTGTCTCCTTCTAATTTTTTTCCTGATATATAAGGTCATTCCCCAGCTAAAAATTCAAAACACTATGAACTAGAGTGGTAGTAGTTATAATTATTTTATTCTTTACTTTAATGAGAATGGAACTTTATTTTACATTGAATTTAGCTCAAATGAATTGAAAAATGAGCAGGTTAAGGAAGTGTCTTCCTGTGCCTATGTTCTTAAAAATTAATATGTTCTTAAAAATTAAGAATGAGGTTGGACACCCTGGTGGCTCAGTTTGGTTGAGTGTCTGACTCTTGGTTGTGGCTCAGGTCCTGATCTTGTGGTTGTGGGACTGAGTCCTGCGTTGGGCTCTTTGCTCAGCGGGGACCTGCTTCAGACTCTCTACCCCACTACCTCCCACTCTCTGTCTTTCCTGCTCTCTCAGATAAATAAATAAAATCTTCTAAAAAAATTAATAATCATGTCAGAATTTGTAGGATGCCTTTACAGAAACTATGGAGGCATTTTGTTTGTATTTCATGCATTTTTTGAGATGTATTATAATACCAATTTCCTGAGTAAAACCACTTTGGAAAGAAAACCTGCCTGATGCGATGAACATGAGTCCTAGAGTTAGATGCCATCAAAAGAAATGAAATCTTGCTATTTGCGACAACATGGATGGAACTAGAGCGTATCATGCTTAGCGAAATAAGTCAAGCAGAGAAAGACAACTATCATATGATCTCCCTGATATGAGGAAGTGGTGATGCAACATGGGGGCTTAAGTGGGTACGAGAAGAATAAATGAAACAAGATGGGATTGGGAGGGAGACAAACCATAAGTGACTCTTAATCTCACAAAAAAAACTGAGGGTTGCTGGGGGGAGGGGGGTTGGGAGAAGGGGGTGGGTTGATGGACATTGGGGAGGGTATGTGCTTTGGTGAGTGCTGTGAAGTGTGTAAACCTGGTGATTCACAGACCTGTACCCCTGGGGATAAAAAATATATGTTTAT
Organism: Mustela nigripes; assembly: GCF_022355385.1. Taxonomy (NCBI): domain Eukaryota; kingdom Metazoa; phylum Chordata; class Mammalia; order Carnivora; family Mustelidae; genus Mustela; species Mustela nigripes. Next base: position 5,019,125 of record NC_081574.1, on the reverse strand, counting down.
AAAAATTAAAAAAATATTTAAAAAAAACCTCAAGTTGCAATAATCGCTGAATGTTTCATCTAAACTTGCTCCTTTCATTCAGGCGATGTTATCTAAATATTTTGGTATCATGATTTCAAAGCTTATTAAAATTAAAATTAGTTACCTTTAATGTTTCCCTCTGACGTGAAGCAGATTGTATATTATGGGAATTATCTATTGATTTAGCATGCAAGAAAAGTTCTCTGTGAAACCGTGTGTGGGGGGATGAAAAGCTTGGGGAGAGAATTTAAAGTAGGAAGAGGAGAAGGAGGACTTGTCCCAACTGGGATGGACGGCAGTAGGCCTGCAGAAAAGAACAGAACAGTCATTTTAAAAAAGAACGGAAATAAGTGTACTGGGCAGTGACGAGGAAGGGACCAGCATTCCTGGGGGAAGGCTCGTGCCTGGGGGCTGATGAGCAGAGCACTGCGGTGACATGTCCGAGTGGTCCAAGAATGGGCAATGACCCAGGGACGTGAGTACTCATCCGCAAGGATGTCCTTTTGAATGTAAGTGAAATGATTCCTTACTGCACTGGTACTAAAATGATGTCGCAACCAAATATTTAGTAAGAATAAAAGAAGTTCTCCCTGAAGTTTTATGTGAATAAGAGGAAATCATATAACCATGTGTAATTAGGGCTAGGAAGGGTTTGTATTTGTGTATTTTGCTTATCTGCCTTTTCATTCTATTCTATTATTCTATTCTATTCTATTCTATTCTTCTATTCTATTCTATTCTTCTATTCTATTCTATTCTTCTATTCTATTCT